>NC_069501.1:1146252621-1146377621 GCF_027579735.1 Bombina bombina | reverse complement strand
ATTTAAAATATATCACTTAAGTGACTGTTATATCGGGAAATTGTGAAGATGTTCCGGTTTCTCTAGGCAATTCATTTGGATTCACCCTTTTTGGGTCCGCACACGTTTTGAGTACACAGGAGAGTTAAAGGGACATTAAACCCAAAAATTTTCTTTCATGATTCAGACAGACAATACAATTTTAAACAACATTCCAATTTACTTCTATTATCTAACTCGCTTCATTCTTTAGGTATCTATGGGTGAGCCAATCACATGAGGCACATATGTGCAGCCACCAATCAGAAGCTACTGAGCCTATCTAGATATGCTTTTCAGGAAGGAATATCAAGAGAATGAAGCAAATTAGATAACAGTAGTAATTTAGACATTTGTTTAAAATGGTATTCTCTATCTGAATCATGAAAGAAAAAAATTGGGTTTAATGTCCCTTTAAGTGCAGTTTGTTTTGTTCTCCGAATAAGAAAGGAGCTTATCCTGAATTGACTTTAATTTAAAGGGACATATTTCCCATATTCTAAATCACTTGAAAGTGGTGCAACATAACTGTAAAATGCTGACAAGAAAATATCACATGAAAATCTCTAGGTAAAAAAGTTATATATTTTACCTCAGAATTTCCCATTAGCCACATCCCATCATAAAGGGACTTAAAGCTTTGTTAACTCCCAACAGTTAGTTCTCTGTGATGCAGAGCTACTCTTTTACTTTAAGTTGCTCTATTTTGTAGTCAGATATTTACAGATATGTTTCATCACATTCAAGTGATTCAACATTTTCGATGGGTATCATGTCCCTTTAAGTAGAGTATATCATTATATATCTGATGTATAAGAATACAATCTGTGCACATGAAAGAAATAAGAAACATAAAATTCTTACGGATAGATTTGGAGTTTTGTCGGTAACGACCCGAAAAACTAACGCCGGCTTTTTTCTGGCCGCACCATAAAAATAACTCTGGTATTGAGAGACCACATAAAGGCTGCGTTAGGCTCCAAAAAAGGAGCGTAGAGCATTTTTAACGCAGCTTCAACTCTCGATACCAGAGTTGCTTACGGACGCGGCCAGCCTCAAAAACGTGCTCGTGCACGATTCTCCCATAGGAAACAATGGGGCTGTTTGAGCTGGAAAAAAAACAAACACCTGCAAAAAAGCCGCGTTCAGCTCCTAACGCAGCCCCATTGTTTGCTATGCGGTAACCCTTCCTACGTCTGCACCTAACACTCTAACATGTACCCCGAGTCTAAACACCCCTAACCTTACACTTATTAACCCCTAATCTGCCGCCCCCGCTATCGCTGACCCCTGCATATTATTATTAACCCCTAATCTGCCGCTCCGTAAACCGCCGCTACTTACATTATCCTTATGTACCCCTAATCTGCTGCCCTAACATCGCCGACCCCTATATTATATTTATTAACCCCTAATCTGCCCCCCACAACGTCGCCTCCACCTGCCTACACTTATTAACCCCTAATCTGCCGAGCGGACCTGAGCGCTACTATAATAAAGTTATTAACCCCTAATCCGCATCACTAACCCTATCATAAATAGTATTAACCCCTAATCTGCCCTCCCTAACATCGCCGACACCTAACTTCAATTATTAACCCCTAATCTGCCGACTGGAGCTCACCGCTATTCTAATAAATGTATTAACCCCTAAAGCTAAGTCTAACCCTAACACTAACACCCCCCTAAGTTAAATATAATTTAAATCTAACGAAATTAATTAACTCTTATTAAATAAATTATTCCTATTTAAAGCTAAATACTTACCTGTAAAATAAATCCTAATATAGCTACAATATAAATTATAATTATATTATAGCTATTTTAGGATTTATATTTATTTTACAGGTAACTTTGTATTTATTTTAACCAGGTACAATAGCTATTAAATAGTTAAGAACTATTTAATAGCTAAAATAGTTAAAATAATTACAAATTTACCTGTAAAAGAAATCCTAACCTAAGTTACAATTAAACCTAACACTAGACTATCAATAAATTAATTAAATAAACTACCTACAATTACCTACAATTAACCTAACACTACACTATCAATAAATTAATTAAATACAATTGCTACAAATAAATACAATTAAATAAACTAGCTAAAGTACAAAAAATAAAAAAGAACTAAGTTACAAAAAATAAAAAAATATTTACAAACATAAAAAAAATATTACAACAATTTTAAACTAATTACACCTACTCTAAGCCCCCTAATAAAATAACAAAGCCCCCCAAAATTAAAAAATGCCCTACCCTATTCTAAATTACTAAAGTTCAAAGCTCTTTTACCTTACCAGCCCTGAACAGGGCCCTTTGCGGGGCATGCCCCAAGAAATACAGCTCTTTTGCCTGTAAAAAAAAAACATACAATACCCAAGCCCCCCAACATTACAACCCACCACCCACATACCCCTAATCTAACCCAAACCCCCCTTAAATAAACCTAACACTAAGCCCCTGAAGATCATCCTACCTTGTCTTCACCTCACCGGGTATCACACCGATCCGTCCAGAAGAGCTCCTCCGATGTCCTGATCCAAGCCCAAGCAGGGGGGCTGAAGAGGTCCATGATCCGGCTGAAGTCTTCATCCAAGCGGGGCAGAAGAGGTCTTCCATCCAATTGAAGTCTTCATCCAAGCGGCATCCATCCGGAGCGAAGCGGCAGCATCCTGAAGACCTCCACCGCGGAACATCCATCCTGGCCGACGACTGAACGACGAATGACGGTTCCTTTAAATGACGTCATCCAAGATGGCGTCCCTCGAATTCCGATTGGCTGATAGGATTCTATCAGCCAATCGGAATTAAGGTAGGAATATTCTGATTGGCTGATGGAATCAGCCAATCAGAATCAAGTTCAATCCGATTGGTTGATCCAATCAGCCAATCAGATTGAGCTTGCATTCTATTGGCTGATCGGAACAGCCAGATTGTATGCTCTATCTGAATTATAAAAAAATAAAAATGTGGGTTTTGAGTTATTTTAAAGGCATAGTCTACACTAGAATTTTTATTGTTTAAAATATATATAATCCCTTTATTACCCATTCCCCAGTGCATAACCAACACAGTTATATTAATATATGTTTTACCTCTGTGATTACCTTGTATCTAAACCCCTGCAGACTGCCCCCTTATCTCAGTGCTTTTGACAGACATGCAGTTTAGCCAATCAGTGCAGACTCCTAAATAATTCCAGGGGAGTGAGCACAATGTTAACTATATGACACGCATGAACTAGTACTGTTTAACTGTGAAAAACTTTCAAAATGCTCTGAGCTAAAAGGCAGTTTTCAACAGTTTAGAAATCAGTTTGAGCCTAGCTAGGTTTAGCTTTTAAAAAATACCACCAAGGGAACAAATGTAATGATAAAATCAAATTGGAAAGTTGTTTAAAATTGCATGCCCTATCTGAATCATGAAAGTTTAGTTTTGACTAGACTGTCCCTTTAATCCCTGCATATGGCAATACTGCAGTAACATTGGCTACAGGCAGAAAACACATCACACAGTGACGTTTACTAAAACGCCTCTTTGGGAGAAAACCTTTAAACAAGCATCTGATCCCACTAGATCATTTAACCTACACTTTGCATTTGCAACCTAGATACCTTTACAACATAGAGCTATTATGATGATCCTTTCAACATCTGTCCCCAAAAGATAAATAAGCATCTTTTTTTCCGCTAGCTTCTTATGCTTGTTTGGAACCATATTACACGTTTCTCTTACTATTTTTTAAATAAAGAGGTGATTTTGAATAAATGATCAATTTTGCTCAGCATCTTTCCACCAGTGGTGGTTGGTGGGGAAGTGTTGTTATTGAGTTGCTAATTATATGGAAGATATTATTTTCTGTATACTATACCAGCCAATTGAAGATTTATTTCAGGAATATTTGTTTTGTGTTGCTTACTAATCTGTTTAAAATATTTATCTGCTATATTTTTAAACTATAAAGTGTGCTCCAGTACAGGGATAGGCACGAGCCAAGCCTGTGATAGACATTTTCTAAAGTAGGAAGGACACCAAGGTACATTTACAATTAAAACTATTATTTTATAGTGCTGAATTTTATTATACTAATGCAGATACCACTGATCCTATAAACAGCCCTTGTCTGGCTATACGCATGTGCCAGTGTCACTTCTGTGTCTTTGTATAGAGCTGGGTGTTATTATACAGATGCAGAAGATACACATCCAGTATTTCACTCAGGCTTTATTTATTCCATAACATCACCCAATATTGCTAGCAGTCTCTTGACAAGCCACTAATTTTATTCACACTACATATTTCCCTTTCCTATTATTTAATCAGAAAGAAAAGATATACTAAGGTTATGATTCACAACCTTACTATATCTTTTCTTTCTATTTAAATACTACTTATAATAAACCTCAAGTGCTGGTTAAAGTGCTTTACCTTTGCATATAAAGCTCCAGGGACACAGTGGCAGCTTGCTTCTTGAAACTTCCCTCTCTCTTTGTCTCACTCAGAGTCATTTTCTGGTACTAAGCGGCATCATGTGGGAGTGGCGACAACCCTGCAAAACGTGGCGCTGCATGTGTTAAGGAGGAGTCAGGACCAGTATTCATCTGTCTTACTCCTCCCTCCCCACAGCACAATTGGCGGCGGACACTGCATGGGCCAGTCACAGGCACCATACCCTCTTGAATAAAGAATTATATATATATATATATATGTAGTTATGAACAAATGACATATACAGTATATATATATATATATATATATATATATATATATATATATATATATATATATATATATATATAGTTGTTTTTTATTGGGAGACTCTACATCAATTATTCAAAGGAATATGGTTCAAATATTTATCTGCTACATTTTTATACTATAAATATATTTTATATATATATATATATATATATATATATATATATATATATATATATATATATATATATATAGTATATATAGTATATATATAGTTCTTTTTTATTGGGAGACTCTACCACAATTATTCAAATAATTTTAAAGGGACATGAAACCCAAATGTTTTCTTTCATGATTCAAAATGAGTACCCAGTTTTAAACTTTCCAATTTAATTCTATTATCTATTTTTTTAATTCTCTTGGTATCCTTTGATGAATAGCATACCTATGTAGGCTCAGGAGCAGCAATGTACTACTGGGAGCTAGCTGCTGATTGGTGGCTGCACATATAAGATTGTTGTTGGTTCATCTGATGTGTTCAGCTAGCTCCCAGTAATGCACTGCTGCTCCTTCAACAAAAGATACCATGAGAATGAAGCAAATTTGACAATAGAAGTAAATTGGAAAGTTGTTTAAAATTGCATGTTCTATCTTAACCATGAAAGAAAATAATCTGGGTTTCATATACCTGTAAGAGGACAGTTTCCTGCGCTATAGATTATAACATTGTCACTACATCTGGGCACCCTGCAACAACAATTACATTTGCTTGAAGCGTATTTTGTTCAAACATTTTTATAACAAATCTGATTAAATGACAAAATACAAACTTTCCTGTGGTTTGTGATTTTCCAAGCAAATATAAAAGTTTTTACTCGATTATGGCTGGATTTTTGGTTCTTAAATTGAGCAATACACACCCATTTGCTTTAATTAATGGACATAACTTTTTTGCATTTATTTTTGAATAAGTATAAATTATGTGGCTTATTAGTACAAATTGTAAGTAATTGTGTTTCAAAATATGTGTCGGATCTGTGCAAATCCAGATCTTAGTGTGGTGATCTTTCACAAGAATTCCAGATCTTAGTGTGGTGATCTTTCACAAGAATTCCAGATCTTAGTGTGGTGATCTTTCACAAGAATTCCAGATCTTAGTGTGGTGATCTTTCACAAGAATTCCAGATCTTAGTGTGGTGATCTTTCACAAGAATTCCAGATCTTAGTGTGGTGATCTTTCACAAGAATAAATCCAAACTGCACCAGTGCTCACCTATTCCCATATTCAGATTATGAAGATTATGATTATTATCCTCATGAAGGATCTGAATGCACATATCTAGTGTATAGTATTTTACAATCTCCTCTGTTTTCATATAAGTGTTTTTTTTGTTAGGGTAATAAGTGTTTTGCCTATTTCTACACAATCTCTTCACCGTTTAATTTGCAAGGTAAAACAGCGAGACTGCAGGGTGCAAATGTTTTAAGAATACACCAGACCTAGAGGAGAAATTTCAGCTAAATCTTTGGAATGTCCCTGTTCAGCCTAGTAACAGAGGAAGGGAAACTAATTTTACAATACGGAAAATAAAATGCTTGAAATGTTTGCATGTGCATTGTAGTTTTATTATGATTTATAGGGGCCAATTTAACATTGTGCGAGCGGACATGATCCGATATTGTGGATCATGACCACTGCACATCGATAAATGCCGACAGCAAACACTGGCCTCGCTTCCATTGAGTCGTTAAAAATGGAGCCGTAAGCTACCGAAGCGGCCGACAGCTAAAAGTAATTTACGGCTGCATTTTAGTACCAGGTTTCCATTGAAAACATTAGCGTGTTGCGCGCAGTCGCTCTTTTCGTGTAGCTGTAAGTTAACGTTGTGTTAACGCTTCCATCTAACGTCGGATTTCTTGAAAATCAATTAGTTGCTAAGGTAACCCGACCTTACGCTATAGAATTTACGTTTAACGTCCGTGCTTCTTACCTGTGATCGCCTCTCAAGAAAAATAAAAAACACTTATCCATATTTTTAATAATCAAATACTATTTTCTAATATAATTATATTTAACACTTCATAAATATAAGTAATATTTATTGCTGCCCTAGGCATAGGTCTAGTTTGCATTCTGTATATATGTTCTTGCATATATTATTATATTTAAATATATATTGATATTTCTATTAGAATATAAGTTCAACTATTTCTATACATGAGACAACAATAAATATTACTTATAACAATTTATTTCTACATTAAAACACTTGCATTATTTGCAAGTTTTATAATTTAAATAGAAAATAGGTCTCAGAAAGCACAATTTTCCTCTTTTACACCTAGTTGAGCTGGGGGTAATATTTCTCAATGTATCGACAGCCTCCGACAATGTATTAACGGTTAGCGCTTTCATTGGAAACCTGGTATAATTTATCGATTAACGGCTTCTATTACTTTCTATGGGACGCGAAGATCTTTTCGGCAGCCGAAGTCCGGCTGCCGATATTGAGGTATAACGCGCCATTGGAAACAGTCGATAAACGATATTGCTTCCGACAGCATATTTATCGGTTTGCGAGTGCACGCAAACTGAATTACGACTCAATGGAAGCGAGGCCACTGTCGGCAATTATCATTGCACCAGCAGTTCTTGGTGAACTGCTGGTGCAATGCCGCCCCCTGTAAATTTGCGGACAATCGGCTGGCAGCAGGGGGTGTCAATCAACCCGATCGTATTCGATTCCTCAGAGCAGACGGACAGGTTATGAAGCAGCGGTCTTTAGAAACACAGGGCATCACGCTCCATAAGGAGCTTGATAAATATGCCCCATACTGTGCACTTTAAAAGTTTCCTACACAGTTTCAATACAATTTTTCCAGATTTTCCGATTTTTAATGTGATTAAACAATACCATTTTTACTACATATTTGTATTTAAAAATATTTAATTTATTTGTTTGATACTTTTTTTAAATTACAATTTTTTGTGAGTCCTATAGTAATGTATGCATCACCTTCACACACAGCGAGACACACTGTTCTCAATGTAAAAACTGCCTTTATAGTAGATATGTGCATGGCGAAAAAATTCGGTTTGGATCGATTCGGAATTTTTCGAATTTCGGTTCCGATCTATTTGAATTCGGAAAATTTTGAATCGATTCGGTTCGGATTAGTTTTGGATTCATTCGGATTCGAAGAAATTCGGCTGGATTTGGATCGGTTCGGAAATTCAGAATTTCTAAGTGTTAGGTGGGATTAGACTAGTATTATGTACTGTATATTAGGTGTAACCCATAGCAGAGTGATATAACCTAATATACTGTACAATAATAGTGTAATCCATGGCCATCCGAATTTACTGAATAAATCCGAACTAATTCGAATTTATTCGGTAAATTCTGCAGTATTTTAATTCGGAAATTCGGTTTGATCCGAATCTCTGAATTTGCCGAATTTGCCGAATTTCCGAATCGAACCGAACCGAATTGCACATATCTACTTTATAATGTTAAGGAAAGAGGTTTCATAGCACTGGCTATATTTCTTATAGAATTTCACAAGCCCAGAGCGCTTTATAGAATTGGGTGGTTATGTTAATAGGATATTGTCTGTTGTTTATCATGAATGCTTTAGATTGTAAAAATAATTCGGTTATTAAAAGGACATCAAATAAATAATCAAAGTACATTACAATTGTTTTTAATACATAGAATTATATATAACTTTAGCTAAGACAGAAAAATGTCAGCTGTAAATATATAATAACAATTATTCCACTAGGTGTAATAATATATTTCCTAATATATTGCACAATACAATACTTGTAAGAATAACCAAATGAAGACTCTGAGTAATGTAATTACTGTCAGATAATTTGGAAAACTGCCAGATACATTGTCTTAAGTACAAAGACTTCACACAGAGGAAATATAACAATGAACGCAAGGTAACACAGAAGAAATATTTTGGGAACAGTGTTGTTCTGGCAAAAATTTTACATTTTTCCATAATAAAAGATAAAAGCTTGTTCCATGGCTATTAATATGTCAATTTAAATAATTCCATACAAAAGATCCTTTACCTTGCCCTAATAAAATAAATGTTGGGCATGCTTAGTTAGTTTGTGTATAAGGTTTTTTTTTCGTGCACTCTCTGGAGTATTAGTTTTATTCCACACTTTGACTTTCGGGTTTACGTGCGTCGGGTTAGCGCTTAACCCAACGCACGTAAAATACAGAAGGATGCTGCTGTTTCTTTGGCCTCTTGGTTGAAAATTTTGATTCATAAGGCTTATTTGGAGGCAGGTGAGCCTCCACCTAAACAGATTTGTGCTCATTCTACTACAGGTCAGTTGCTACTCCTGGGCTTTTAAGAATGAGGCTTCAGTTGAGTAAATATGCAAGGTAGCTAATTGGTCTTCTTTTGCATACTTTTTACTAAATTCTATCATTTTGATGTTTTTGCTTATTCTGAGACAGTCTTTGGTAGTGATTTGTTTTTGCCTGTTTTTAAGTGCAGTTTTTGTGCCCTTTTTGTTTTTTGTAGGATTGTGGATTTACTTTTTTAATGAAAAAATATGTTTCTAAACATACCAACCATTATGCCTCATTACACGTGGACTTCACAGCTTAAGTATTAGTTAAAGGGACATGAAACCCAATTTTTTTCTTTCGTGATTTAGAAAGAGCATGTCATTTTAAACAGCTTTCTAATTTACTTATATTATCTAATTTGCTTCATTCTCTTGATATCACTTGCTGAAAATCATATCTAAATATGCTCAGTAGCTGCTTATTGGTTGCTGCACATAGAGGCCTTGTGTGATTGGTTTACACATGTGCATTGCTATTTCTTCAACAAAGGATATCTAAAGAATTGAGCAAATTAGATAATAGAAGTAAATTGGAAAGTTGTTTAAAATTGCATGCCCTATCTGAATCATGAAAGTTTAATTTTGACTAGACTGTCCCTTTAAGTATTAGTTCCCAGGAGTAATTGATCAGGGACTCTCATCAACTGTATGAAAGAAAACATAGTTTAAGCTTACTGGATAAATTAATTTCTTTCATGTTGGTGAGAGTCCACGAAACCCCACCCTGTGTTTTTTTGTGTTTGTATTTTCTTAAGCATATCTTTTTCCCCTGATTTGAACAGGTAAGTTTTTATTTATTTTAAGATAGGGATATTGTTCACAGGTAAGTTTTTATTTATTTTAAGATAGGGATATTGTAATTTTAATTTAAAGTTCGGGGTTTGTTAGGTTTAGGGGTTAATAGTTTGTTAGTTATTTGCGATGTGGGGGGGCTGGCGGTTTAGGGGTTAATAGGTTTATTTAGTGGCGGTGATGTGGGAGGCCAGAGGTTTAGGGGTTAATAACTTTATTTAGTGGTGGCGATGTCGGGGAGCAGCGGAATAGGGGTTAATAGCTTTATTATAGTGTCGGCGATGTTGGGGGTGGGGGGAATAAGGGTTAATAACTTTATTATTGTGGAGGCGATGTTGGGGAGCGGCAGAATAGGGGTTAATAACTTTTATTAGTGTCAGCGATGTCGGGAGCGGCAGATTAGGGGTTAATACATTTTAAATAGTTTTTGCGATGCGGGAGGGTGGCGGAATAGGGGTTAATAGGTAGTTTATGGGTGTTAGTGTACTTTGTAACACTTTTGTTATGAGTTTTGTGAAACATTTTTGTGGCACAAAACTCATAACTACTGCTTTCAGATAGCGGAATGGATCGTGTCGGTATAGGCTGGAATACAGGCATTTTAGCCTCACCGCAAAACTTTTAATACCGGTGCTATGTAAATCCCACGCAAAAACATCATTTTTTTTTAGTGCGGGATTGACTTTGCGTTACAGTCTAAAATGCTTGCAATATAGCTATACTGACAAGACTCATAATGGCTGCGTTACTGTTTTTACGCTGAAATGGCCATTTTTTCAGCGTTAAAAACAGTAACGCAAAACTCGTAATCTAGGTGTATATTTTTAAAAATATATCATATATATATATATATATATATATATATATAGAGAGAGAGAGAGAGAGACTTCAATTTAGTGCACTCTCACTGGCCAACCCAGACACAGACCAGGGTGCTTAACGGAATAAACAATCTGAATAGGAATAAGCACTCACTGGATTTCAAAACAACAAATATCTATTCGGCAGTGACGTTTCGGGGCATTCACCCCTTCCTCAGACAACCCAAAATGTGAAACAAGCAATGTTAAATAATGACTCAAACCCCTCCCCCATCAAATTTCAGCCAATCAAAGTACATCCAAAGCAATCAATAGGGGATGTATGTTAAACAAAAACAATTACATTTCTGTATAATATCAACAAAGTGTATACTTTTAAAAAGCACATGTGTAGTATATCAATATATAGTGTAATGTAATAATGTGTCAGTGACAGTGAAGTGGGTGGCTATGGAATATGCTAACAGATAATAAATAAATAATAAATCTGCCTTCTTATAATATACACTGTAATCAAAACAAGAGGTGTTCACTAGACAAAACTGTTACAAAGAGAAGTGGCTTATTTGTACCGCATATAAAGTGCTCAGAGACCTTTACTCATTTAACTGCAAAGCAACTTACTGTTCATAAAAAGCATCTAATTTAGATAATCCTCAAAGGGTATGGATACTCCGCCATTAGCTATCACGCTAACCACCGCATGGTCTGAGGGGGCGTGTCAACATCCGGGTTAGCATCTTGAATCGCTCCTGGGAATCAATGCCCTAAGCGTTGTTATGTGTTGCCATAGCAACCTACCGCGGTGTCACCAAGCACATCAGAACGAGGCCATACTGCATAGGTCTGCAATAGGTCACCATGGCAACCCAACAAACACTGCTCTACCCCATTTGTGGTCTACCTGTTGAATTGCACATGTGGGATATATTACGTCGGTAAGACGGATGATGACATCAAGAAGAGGATGGCTAACCATCGGAGTGCCATCAGGACTGCACTCAAAGATGGTACATCGGAACAACCGGTGGCACGCCATTTTATACAGATGAACCACACTGTGAAGGACTTACGCTTCATACTAGTAACTCTGGGCTTAACAGTTTTCCTGGCTTTGCTTTGCTACGGATAAGTCATTTATATATTGAAGCAAGAGTATTTGGAGAACTTGATATTTGCTCTCAAGATATACATATTCTACGCTGACCGCAGTGTGGATTGCTTTTCATGTTTATATTGTCATTCATTTTGCATGACCATTGTTATTTATTATTTTTATTCTATCTTGTGCTATATTCTTGTTCTATATATTCTATGTGATCTGCTATGTCATAGTGTAGACAGTGATATTGAGCTCTATAATACCGGTTTATTATACATGGCCATTTCTTCCTTAGTTCTTTAGGATTACTCATATATTTTTTGGTGATTATGAACTTATATATGTTTGCTCTTTATTGAAAATAATAATGATTTAATAAATGTTTTGTTTCTCTTGGATCTGACCTGGCAGCTCCCTGTGGTTTTTTACATAGCAATTTAATTTGGTTATTTTGTTGAATATTAGTCTGTACTGGATTAACCCATCTCTAAAATTTGTCTTACTTATATTATATATATATATATTTATATATAGAAGCCCTGTGAATACCTGTAAAGTTTTGTAATAAATAACTAACAGATTTTGGGCTCCATGTACTAAGCAGTCAGCGAGCTACCCGCAACAAATCTCGCGTCAAAACTCGCAAACTGATATGTACAAAGTCGTCAACTATGTTCAAACTCGCATCTTTAAAATTGCGAGCGTACTTATCCGCCAAACCTCGCTACCTCTCCATTTTTCACTGTAATTAGACACATTTGACCACCAACTCGCCAAAAAAGAATGTACTAAAAAATCTATTTGTCCGCTCGCTACAATTTCCGCTCCCACCTCGTTATTTTTGCCTCGCCACCTTTTAGGTGGCGGGCAAGGTACAAAACAATAGGAAAGTCAATCTAGACGCCAGTCTAGACATATATAAAAGGCAGTAATATCAGCATTGTACAGCATAACTGGCGTCTAATTTGTCTCTCATTTCCATGTACATAAATTGCGCCAAATTTGTCGACTGTAATTAAAGAGTAATCTATATTTTAAATTTGTATTGTATAGTTGTCAATCTTTATAATTATTTTTATATTAATATTTATATATTATCAGATCCAGATGAAGCCATATCCAAATTGTAAATAAATATTACAAAAATAACGCTCTGTTATCACTCTTCAAAAAATTTTGAACAATAATAAAGTTGTTTAGATAAGTTGAACTTTTATAGGAGCAAAATTCTATTCCCGCGACTACTATGATGTTCGTGACACCTTGCATGTCACGTGTTAATAATTGGCCAGACAATTCAACTGAAAGTTAAGTACATCAGCTTAGTCGCAGCGAGCGAGGCGTCAAATTTATCAATAATCCGCCACTGCTCGCGGCGGGCTAGACTTGTCTATTTATTGGGGGATTATTAGTACATAGTGACAGCGGACACCATTTCGCCCGCGGCGAGTAATGGCGAGTTTATCCGCGTCTAAAATGACGGATGAATTGACGGCTTAGTACATGGAGCCCTTTATGTTTTCTTTTGTGCATTTGTGGACTCTTTTTATACAGGTAGATTTTTTTTATTTGTTCTGTTAGGTTTGAAAGCGTTTTTTGATGTTTGTATCCTTGACAGTGAAACATATTCTATGAGTAGGGTTGCCACCCGTCCCTTAAAATACAGAACACTTATAAGTTACACATGCTGCAGGGTGTGCAGGGAGGAATATAAATAGTGCTGTCCAGAAACACAATACATGTTCCTCCCTGCGGCATGTGTAACTCATAAGTGTCCAGGAAAACATGGCTGAGGTGGCAACCCTATCTATGAGGCAAGAAGTTAATATTCATGAGAAAGCTGAAGCTCCTTTGATTATACCAAAATACATTTGCAACTTACTGCTGTGATGAGGGTGGGTCCATTGTAGTAATATTTCAGCACATTTTGTCAATGGGAAATTAGTTTCTGGAACACTTTTTATTAAATCTAGGCCATTACATGTATTGTAATATTTAAAGGGACATAAAACCCAAATATTTTCTTTTGAGATTCAGACAGAGCTTACAATTTTTAAAACGTTTCCAATAAACTTCTATTATACCTATGTACTGTAGGTGTCTGGAGTGCTACATGGTAGGAAATGGCGCTGCTCTTGGAAATGGATAACATTCTTACAAAACTGCTGCTGTATAGTGTTCCAGACAAGTGCACACTCCGGAGCTTTGTTCAACAAAAGATATCAAGAGAACGAAGAAAATGGAAAAATAGAAGTAAAATAGAAAGTCGTTTAAAATCGCATGCATCTACTTTTTCAGCAAGAAGATACAGAAAAAGTGCAGTACCGTGTTAGACATTGTATTCAAAGAAAATAAAAATCCTGTTGTAAGAAAATAACAAAAGTGATCTACAGGTGATACCTTTTAAAAGCGAACTAATAGTGGATACAGTAGCAAGTGACACTGAGGTCCCTTCGTCAGGTATTCTGATTAAGAAGATGGAGATTCAGAAAGAAAAACCTAGAATGACTACAATTTTAAATACCTTGGGGCCGATCACAATCCTTTAGAAAAGTTTATCAAATGATTTATCTACACAATTCCTCATGAACTTTAAAGGGACAGTCTACTTGAACATTCTTATTGTTTACAAATATAGATAATCTATTTATTACCCTTTTCACAGTTTTCCATAAACAGTACTGTTATATTAATATACTTTTTACCTATATGATTACCTGTATCTATGCCACTGCAGACTGCCCCTTATCTCAGTGCTTTTTACAAATTTACATTTTAGCCAATTAGTGCTGGTTCCTGCATAACAATTTTATTCTCCACAGGAGTGAGCACAATGTTATCTATATGGGGCACGTGAACCGGCACTGTGTGCTGGCTGTGTGCAAGATTCAAAAAGCTAACAAAAAACACTAAGAAGCAGCCTGCATGGGGCTTAAAAACAGGCAAACAGAGGTTATAAGTATATTAATATAACAACGTTGGCTATGCCAGTCTGGGAAGTAAGGGCATTATCTATCTTTTTAAACAATAAGAAAATCAAGTAGATTGTCCCTTCATTGGAAAATTCTGTAGAACAATCATTAGATCAACTTTTCTAAAGGATTTTGATCTGCAGTTTATACTTTTTAATAGCTAACTACTTTTAAAACCATTGTTTTAAAGTAGAAAACCTAATACAATTAGGAAATAAATCACAATTCTGCTATATCATATAATATATTGCTAAATTGTGGTGACATTTCTTTCAGACATACTTTTTCAAGATAAAAACTAGCCTAGAGTAGTATTAAATACAAATCTTTAAACGTGTATGTTTACAATGCTTCAATGAGTACCAAGTGACATAAACCAAAAATGTTCCTTTCATTCTCCAGAGTATATAATTTTAAACAACTTTCCAATTTACTTTTATTAGAAAATGATACCAATTGATGTAAAGTTGTTTCATGACCCTTTACTGTCAAATTGTCATAAAGACACTCAAATTGTCAGAAAGATACACTCAAACTTTGAAAACAGCATGACAAAAAAATGATCAAAATACAAAACTATTGTTTTTAAACACATTTGACTTTGTGGGCAGCTTACAAGAATACGATCCACAAGAAACCCTGATGATTCATGCAAGAAAATAAAAAGAGATGCATGATATAAACTCATCAGATTACTCAATATATTTTGAAAACCTCAGTGCGACCTGCAGCATGACTCTTCCTGTCTTATATCAGGTCTAGTCCAAAGCTGTTGCTTGTGACTCAGATGATAGGAATTAACATTTAGACAAATAAAATAAATGAAAATGATACTCTTATAAGCATCTCTCTTTTGTTGTATGAAAGAATTGTTTAGCTGATAGTGGCTAAAGCGTAATTCTTAGCGGGGGGGGGGGACTACAGAACTAACGCCTAGATTTAGAGTTCTGCGTTAGCCGTCAAAAGCAGCGTTAAGGGGTCCTTAGAGTTGGCCAGGTAAAGGTGTACCGCTCACTTTCAAGCCGCGACTTTTCCATACCGCAGATCCCCTTACGCCAATTGCGTATCCTATATTTTCAATGGGATCTTCCTAACGCCGGTATTTAGAGTCTTGGCTGAAGTGAGCGGTAGACCCTCTACCGACAAGACTCCTAACGCCCATGGAAAGGCTGTAGTTAAGAGCTTTATGGGCTAATGCCGGTATATAAAGCTCTTAACTACAGTGCTCTAAAGTACACTAAAACCCATAAACTACCTATGTACCCCTAAACCGAGGCCCCCCACATTGCCACTATAATAAATATTTTTAACCCCTAATCTGCCGACCGCACATCGCCGCCACCTACACTATGAACCTCTAATCTGCTGCCCCTAACATCGCTGACACCTACATAATATTTATTAACCCCTAATCTGCCCCCCCCCAATGTTGCCGCCACCTTACCTACACTTATTAACCCGTAATCTGCCGACCGGACCTCGCCGCTACTATAATAAATGTATTAACCCCTAAAGCTAAGTCTAACCCTAACACCCCCCAAGTTAAATATAATTTTAATCTAACGAAATAAATTAACTCTTATTAACTAAAGTATTCCTATTTAAAACTAAATACTTACTTGTAAAATAAACCCTAATATAGCTACAATATAACGAATAATTACATTGTAGCTATTTTAGGATTTATATTTATTTTACAGGCAACTTTGTATTTATTTTAACTAGGTACAATAGCTATTAAATAGTTATTTACTACTTAATAGCTACCTAGTTAAAATAATTACAAAATTACCTGTAAAATAAATTCTAACCTAAGTTACAATTAAACCTAACACTACACTATCATTAAATTAATTAAATAAATTAACTACCAATACCTACAATTAAATACAATTAAATAAACTAAACTAAATTACAAAAAACAAACAAACACTAAATTACAGAAAATAAAAAAATATTAAAAGCATTTTAAACTAATTACACCTAATCTAAGCCCCCTAATAAAATAATAATAAAAAAAATAATAAACGTCCCTACCATATTCTACATTACAAAGTAATCAGCTCTTTTACCAGCCCTTAAAAGGGCTTTTTGCAGGGCATGCCCCAAAGTAATCAGCTCTTTTGCCTTTAAAAAAAAATACAACCCCCCCAACATTAAAACCCACCACCCACATACCCCTACTCTAACCCACCCAAACCCCCCTTAAATAAACCTAACACTACCCCCCTGAAGATCTCCCTACCTTGGGTTGTCTTCACCCAGCCGGGCCGAAGTCTTCATCCGATGGGGCAGAAGAGGACATCCAGACCGGCAGAAGTCTTCATCCTATCCTGGCAGAAGAGGACATCCGGACCGGCAGACATCTTCATCCAATCGGTATCTTCTATCTTCATCCATCCGGAGCGGAGCCATCTTCTTCCCAGCCGACGCGGATCCATCCTCTTAAACCGACGCCTACTCGGCGAATGAAGGTTCCTTTAAATGACGTCATCCAAGATGGCGTCCCTCGAATTCCGTTTGGCTGATAGGATTCTATCAGCCAATCAGAATTAAGGTAGGAAAAATCTGATTGGCTGATTCAATCAGCCAATCAGATTCAAGTTCAATCCGATTGGCTGATCCAATCAGCCAATCGTATTGAGCTCGCATTCTATTGGCTGCATTCCATTGTTTCCTATGGGGAAATCGTGCACAAGCATGTTTTGCCAGCTTACCGCTACCGTAAGCAACGCTGGTATTGAGGGTTGGAGTGGAGCTAAGTTAGGCTCAATGCTCCCTTTTCTGAGCCTAACGCAGCCCTTCAGACAACTCTAAATACCAGCGTTGTTTGGAAGCAGCGGTAGGAAAAAAAGCTGCGTTAGCTACGCGGGTCTTTACCGACAAAACTCTAAATCTAGCCGTAAGAATTTTAAAATAAGGGTATTCACTCAAATATATTGATAAATGGTTTGTTCTAGATAGCTTTATACCATTGTGTTCAGTAATATACTGTGGGCTAGATTACAAGGGGAGCGCTAAATATTGCATGAATGCAAGCTATATTAGCGCTCCATTTTGTAATACCAGCGCACGCTAATGCTAGGAAGCATTTCATTCACAAGAGCCCGCTTCTATAGGCTCTAATGGGAGCCTCGACAGAAACGGCATCAGAACAAAAGCAAAGCGAAGGGGGTAAGTTGTGCAGCAATTGCAACATTTTTAAATATATATGGATATGGTTATGCCTGTTTACTTATTGGTGGCTGCACTTGTAATCTGACCCTGTATGTGTTATTATTACTTTTTGGAATTCAGGTCTTGTTTATGTCAAAGTTAAAGGTTTTACATAAAAAAAAGAACAGGCGATCCTTGGCTTTAAAGTGACTGTTAGGAAGCTATAAAGATTAAAGTTTATGTCCAGGTCCCCTTTGGTTACTGGATTAAAAATGGGAGTGTTTTTAAATCTTTTTTTAAGTAGACTGCAAGCAATACAGCTATTTTGATATACTTTCCAAATACTAACGAGGCTCCAATAAATTGTAAAAGGGTTTATTACATAAATAATTATGAATAAATACAAAATAATGAAGAATACAATTATAATAAATATTCTGAACCAATTTTATATGAATCAGTCGTGGTTAATACTTATAAATTATAAGATCTCTCTAGTGCCTACACAATGCATGGGGTCAGTTCTGGATTAATGAAATATCTCCAGCCCTATGTACAAGCACAGGAATAGCTTATGTCTGTGGAAACCATAATGAGAGCATGAAGCACAATGACACTAAACCAAGGTGACTGTAATAAAATGAATGCTTGTAGAAAGCAGCATGAGGAAGTCAAGGAGAAATCTGCTAAATTGAACTAAGTGTGTTTAAGTGTCATTCCAATCGTTAATAGGGAGAACAGAATGCTGCGTGAACAATGCAGAAAAATACTGAAACAACTTTGGAAACCAGCATTACATTACCATAATATAAGTATTGGGGGATAAAAACACAGGCTGAAAAATGTAATTGAATTCTGTAGAAGGTATAATGACCCAAAGTGATTATTTTAACTTTACTCACTCTAATGTCTCCCCATGAAATTAAGGTATATTTGCATAAAATACAGATCAGTAAAGTCTACATTTTTTAAAGCAAATTAATGGTCTTGTTTGCTGCAAGAGGTTTTTTTTTACCTTATTTGGAGGAGCCAATCTAGGTTTGAGTCTGTAGATAACATGACTTGCCACTGTCATTTTGTAAGTATAGAGAGCATTGTTTTTTAGTTGTTACTGCTAAACTCAATTAGGGAAACATATCTAGCATGGTTATGTTGAGAAGTCTGCAGTGAGCCTTTCCCAGCTCTGCGATTAGATAATCCACAATTGGCAGCTAAATTATACTGAAGGGGCAATAAATAATGAAAGTATATTGCAAAGTTGTTTTACTATGCATAACTAAATATTTTATTTGTAAATTGTCCATTTTAAAGTAAAGTAAAAATAATATTAAAAATAAAATATCCAGATTAAACCCAGGCATCAGGAGTTCAGAGGTTACTTGAGATTTTTTTTTTTTTTTTTTTTAAATTCTATTTTATTGAGGACAAGAGATATTGCACAAATACAATTAGGTCATTGCATCCAAGACACATTTTCATGAGTAAATAGGCAGATGTACAGCTAAGTATGGATTATTGTAATATACAAAAATGTCATATATCAGTCTCTCAGTCCATTTTCTGGTTTTTACAGTTATTCTATGACAGATTTCTTTAGTATAAAACTTTCCCTTCCCCATCCCAACCCCCTTAAACATTAATTAACCACCAACACTTGCGCTTAACATTTATGCGCAACCAATTCCGGAACTCTATAAGGTTGCTGCTTCAATTTATACTGTGCGGTCCGGGAGAAGAGGGAGACAGAGAAAAAAAAAAAAAAAAAAAAAAAAAAAAAGAGATTTTTTTTATTATTATTATTTTTTTTTTTTTTTCAAAAGCAAATATCTCAGAGGAGGTGGCATGATAGTGGACTGGGAGACACAAATAGGTATTTAAAAAGTATAAAGCCTCTGAAGGGGAAATTAATCATTTAAAAACAGCTATATGCAACCTATGAAAACTGTAACGGCGGATATATGTTAAAACTGTTTAATTTCATAATCTAAAATTGCTGTTCAAGGGATATGAAACCTATTTTTTTTTTTCATGATTCAGATAAAGCAGGCAATTTTAAGCAACTTTCTAATTTACTCCTATTATCAATTTTCTCTTCGTTCTCATGGTATCTTTATTTGAAAAAGCAGGAATGGTGGCTAAGTGTAGCTTAAAATTGCGATGCTCTATCTGAACCATGAATGAAAACCGATTTGGTTTCATATCCCTTTAAGGCTTTTGGTAAGTAATTTGCCATTTTTAGGATTAACAATACATTCTATTAATATTGGAAAATTTTGAGTTAGTTGAGGGGCTGGAATTTGTGAAACACCTAAAGTATTATTGTGCATTGTTTCTAACAAATATATTTTACAGGTTTGGCAAAGGTATTGTAAACATAAGAACGGCCTTCATTTTACATTATGATGAAAGAAGAGCACTGAGCAAAATATTTTCAGTGTTTTTACTCTTATTTGCAGTGTAAAAGATGCCGAGCAGTGCTAAGTAACATCTTTATGTTTTCCAAATATATGATACAAATATTCCAGTCTTTTTCACTCTTTATGACAATTTCTTTTTTACATGTAAGTATTGCCTATTACTACGCCAAACATAGAATAACTAAAAGTATGCACTGGCAGGAGAGGCTGGTATGCATTTTTGAAATAGTTATAGTAACGTAATTAGTATGTATGCAATAGAGAATTGTATTTTGCAGAATTATGCTTTTAGGAATATATTTAAAACGTAAAGCATTTAAATGTTTATAGAAAGTATGGTTGGTGCCTCACAACAGAAACTTCTGTAGTTAGTACGACAAATGCAATATGCCATCGAAAAACTTTGTATGGCCCCTATTCCTAATAGATTAGACTGGGCTCCAAAGTTTTCTCTCCACAAAAGTATCTCAGAGTTCCCTTTAGATGTGTCCAACAGCCTGTGATAATCCATGTATCATTTGCTTGGTTAACTACATTTGGACAATACAAGACAAGTAGACCTGTCAGTACTTTAGTTCGCTGCCACTTCGATAATGGTTGCTGTTAGACTATGTGCGATTTGGTTCGGTTCAATCGGAAATTCCGGAAAATTCGCAAATTCGGAGATGTCGGATCGAACCGAATCTCCAAATTAAAAATAGTGCCGAATCTACCGAATAAATCCGAATAACTTCGGATTTATTCAGATTTATTCGGTAGATTCGGATGGCCATGGATTACACTAGTATTGTACAGTATATTAGGTTATATAACTCGGCTATGGGTTAACCTTATGTACAGTACATACATACTAGTCTAATCCCACCTAACACGTACCGAAATTCCGAATTTCCGAACCGAATCGAACCGAATCCCAGCCGAATTTATGCGAATCTGATGAATCCGAACAAAATCCGAACCAAATTTATCTCGAATCCGAATGAATCCGAAACAAATCCGAACCGAATTGATTCAAATTTTTCCGAATTCAAATCGCCTACCAAATCCGAAATTCGAAAAAAATCCGAATTGATTTCGAACCGAACCGAAATTTTTCGCCATGCACATGTCTAGTTGCTGTTATCTTAGCCATGTCAATTCATTTACAACTTGCTGCCTGGCTTCTTACTTTGTCTCTACAAATACACCTGCTCTAATCCTAGGGGACTCAACATCCCCATTGACAACCCTTCTGCCCCTGCTGCCTCTAAACTTCTCTCACTCACTAACTCTTGTCGGCCCTCTCACAATCCAACCTATTCCCTACCCACCCGCGATGGGACACTCGATTGATCTGGTATTCCTCCTATCTCTGCTCTCTCTCTGATGTTGCCTGTCGCCCATTTCCCATCTCAGACCACCATCTGCTTACCTTTAATCCTAATATAGATGCTAAACCTACTTCCCCCTCTCGCCCCCGCACAGTAGAAATCTGCACACTGTGGACCCTCCCCAACTCTCCAATATTATTCAATATGCCTCCCCCCACACTTCCACAATATCCTGCCCTGACCTTGCTATAACCCACTATAACAATACTCTCTCCGCTGCACTTGAGACTCTCGCTCCGCCCCCAACCTCGCAAAAGCCCCACATCGTCAGCTCCATCCCTGGCACTCCCAACAAACACGCCATCTACAAAAATGCTCCTGCACTGCTGAACGTGCCTGGAGGAAATCCCGCTCTGAACCTGATTTCATGCACTATATGTTCATTCTTTACTCTTACACCTCTGCCCTTTGCTTAGCTAAGAAAAACATAATTTATGTAAGAATTTACCTGATAAATTCATTTCTTTCATATTGGCAAGAGTCCGTGAGCTAGTGACGTATGGGATATACAATCCTACCAGGAGGGGCAAAGTTTCCCAAACCTCAAAATGCCTATAAATAACCCCTCACCACACTCAAAATTCAGTTTAATGAATAGCCAAGTAGTGGGGTGATAAGAAAGGAGTAAAAAGCATCACAAAGGAATTTGGAAATAATTGTGCTTTATACAAAAAAATCATAACCACCATAAAAAGGGTGGGCCTCATGGACTCTTGCCAATATGAAAGAAATTAATTTATCAGGTAAATTCTTACATAAATTATGTTTCTTTCATGTAATTGGCAAGAGTCCATGAGCTAGTGACGTATGGGATATCAATACCCAAGATGTGGAACTCCACACAAGAGTCACTAGAGAGGGAAGGATAAAAATATAAGAACAGCCAATTTCCGCTGAAAACATAATCCACAACCCAAATTATAAATTTATTCTTTAATGACAGAAAAACTTAAAACATAAGCAGAAGAATCAAACTGAAACAGCTGCCTGAAGAACTTTTCTACCAAAAACTGCTTCTGAAGAAGCAAATACATCAAATGGAAGAATTAGTAAATGTATGCAAAGAGGACCAAGTCGCCCCTTTGCAAATCTGATCAACTGAAGCTTCATTCTTAAAAGCCCATGAAGTGGAGACTGATCTAGTTGAATGAGGTGTAATTCTCTGAGGCAGAGGGCCTGACCTGACTCCAAATAAGCTTGATGAATCAAAAGCTTTAACCCAAAAAGCCAAGGAAATAGCAGAAGCCTTCTGACCTTTCCTAGAACCAGAAAATATAACAAATAGACTAGAAAGTCTTTCTGAAATCTTTAGTAGCTTAAACATAATATTTCAAAGCTCTCACCACATCCAAACAATGTAAGGATCTTTCCAAAGATTCTTAGGATTAGGACACAAGGAAGGGACAATAATTTCTCTACTAATGTTGTTAGAATTCACAACCTTAGGTAAAAATTTAAATGAAGTCTGCAAAACCGCCTTATCCTGATGAAAATCAGAAAAAGGAGATTCACAAGGAAAGAGCAGATAGCTCAGAAACTCTTCTAGCAGAAGAGATGGCCAAAAGGAACAACACTTTCCAAGAAGTAGTTTAATACCCCCAGAATGCATAGCTCTCAAATGGAGGAGCCTGTAAAGCCTTCAAAACCAAATTAAGACTCCAAGGAGGAGAGATTGAATAAATGACAGGCTTGATACGAACCAAAGCCTGTACAAAACAGTTATATCAGTAAGTTTTTTCTGTGGAATAAAACAGAAAGAGCAGAGATTTGTCCTTTCAAGGAACTTGCAGACAAACCTTTATCCCAAACCATCCTGAAGAAACTGTAAAATTCTAGGAATTGTAAAAGAATGCCAAGAGAATTTATGAGAGGAACACCATGAATGTAAGTCTTCCAAACTCAATAATAAATCTTTCTAGAGACAGACTTACAAGCTTGTAACATAGTATTAATCACTGAGTCAGAGAAACCTCTATGACTTATCACTAGGCTTTCAATTTCCACACCTTCAAATTTAATGATTTGAGATCCTGATGGAAAAAACGGACTATGAGACAATAGGTCCGGCCTTAATGAAAGTGGCCAAGGTTGGCAACTGGACAGCCCGAACAAGATCTGCATACCAAAACCTGTGAGGCCATGCTGGAGCCACCAGCAACACAAACGATTGTTCCATGATGATTTTGGAGATCACTCTTGGAAGAAGAACTAGAGGCGGGAAAATATAAGCAGGTTGATAACACCAAGGATAGTGTCAATGCATCCACTGCTTCCGCCTGAAAATCCCTGGACCTGGACAGGTATCTGGGAAGTTTCTTGTTTAGATGAGAGGCCATCAGATCTATCTCTGGAAGACCCTACATCTGAACAATCTGAGAAAACACATCTGGATGGAGAGACCCACTCCCCGGATGTAAAGTCTGACGGCTGAGATAATCCGCCTCCCAATTGTCTACACCTGGGATAAGCACCGCAGAAATTAGACAGGAGTTGGATTCCGCCCAAACAAGTAACCAAGATACTTCTTTCATAGCTTGAGGACTGTGAGTCCCACCCTGATGATTGACATATGCCACTGTTGTGATATTGTCTGTCTGAAAACAAATGAACGTTTCCCTCTTTAACAGAGGCCAAAACAGAAGAGCTCTGAAAATTTGCAAGGAGTTCTAAATATTGATTGGTAATCTTGCCTCTTGAGATTTCCAAAGCCCTTGTGCTGTCACAGATCCCCAAACAGCTCCCCAACCTGAAAGACTCGCATCTGTTGTGATCACAGTCCAGGTTGGCCGAACAAAAGAAGCCCCTTGAACTAAACGCTGGTGATTTAACCACCACGTCAGAGAGTGTAGAACATTGGGATTTAAGGATATTAATTGTGATATCTTTGTATAATCCCTGCACCATTGATTCAGCATACAAAGCTGGAGAGGTCTCATGTGAAAACGAGCAAAGGGGATCGCGTCCGAAGCTGCAGTCATGAGACCTAAACTTCCATGCACTAGCCACTGAAGGGAATGAACTGAGACTGAAGGTGCTGACAGGCTGCAACCAATTTTAAACGTCTCTTGTCTGTTAGAGACAGAGTCATGGACACTGAATCTATCTGGAAACCTAAAAAGGTGACCCCTTGTCTGAGGAATCAAGTAACTTTTTGGTAAATTGATCCTCCAACCAAGTTTCTGAAGAAACAACACTAGTTGATTTGTGTGAGATTCTGCAGAACGTAAAGACTGAGCTATTACCAAGATATCGTCCAAATAAGGAAACACTGCAATACCCTGCTCTCTGGTTACAGAGAGCAGGGCACCGAGAACCTTTGAAAAGATTCTTGGAGCTGTTGCTAGGCCAAACGGAAGAAGCAACAAATTAATTTTCCTTCTTTGGGGACAATGAATAGATTTGAATAAAACTCCAGACCCTGTTCCTGAAAAGGAACTGGCATGATTACCCCAGATAACTCCAGGTCTGAAACACACTTCAGGAAAGCCTGAGCTTTTACTGGATTTGCTGGGATGTGTGAGAGAAAAAATCTTCTCACAGGAGGTCTTACTCTGAATCCTATTCGATACCCCTGAGAGATAATGTTCTGAATCCAATGATTTTGGACAGAATTGATCCAAAACATCCTTGAAAACCTTAATCTGCCCCCTACCAGCTGAGCTGGAATGAGGGCCGCACCTTCATGATGACTTATGGGCTGACTTTGGTTTCTTAAATGGCTTGGATTTATTCCAATTTGAGGAAGGCTTCCAATTGGAAACAGATTCCTTGGGGGAAGGATTAGGTTTTTGTTCTTTATTTTGACGAAAGGAACGAAAACATTTAGAAGCCTTAGATTTACCCTTAGGTTTTTTATCCTGAGGCAAAAAAAACTCCCTTCCCCCCATCAGTAACAGTTGAAATAATAGAATCCAACTGAGAACCAAATAAATTATTAACTTGGAAAGAAAGAGATAGCAATCTAGACTTAGAAGTCATATCAGCATTCAAAGATTTAAGCCACAAAGCTCTTCTAGCTAAAATAGCTAAAGACATGGATCTAACATCAGTTTTGATAATATCAAAAATGGCATCACAAATAAAATGATTAGCATGTTGCAGTAAGTGAACAATGCTAGATACGTCAGAATCCAATTCTTGTTGCGCTAAATTCTCCAACCAAAACATTGATGCAGCTACAACATCAGCCAAAGAAATTGCAGGCCTGAGAAGATGACCTGAATATAAATAGGCTTTCCTTAGATAAGATTCAAGTTTCCTATATAAAGGATCTTTAAAATAAGTACTATCTTCCATAGGAATAGTGGTACGTTTAGCAAGAGTAGAAATAGCCCCATCAACTTTGGGGATCTTTTCCCAAAACTCTATTGAAATTGCTGGTAAAGGATACAATTTTTTAAACCTTGAAGAAGGAATAAAAAAAGTACCCAGTTTATTCCATTCCTTAGAAATCATATCAGAAATAGCATCAGTAATAGGAAAACCTCTGGAGTAACCAAAGGAGGTTTAAAAACAGAATTTAAACGTTTACTAGTTTTAATGTCAAGAGGACTAGTTTCCTCAATATCCAAAGTAATTAACACTTCTTTTAACAAAGAACGAATATACTCCATTTTAAATAAATAAGTAGATTTGTCAGTGTCAATATCTGAGGAAGGATCTTCTGAATCATATAGATCCTCATCAGAGGAGGATATTTCATTATGTTGTCGGTCATTTAAAATTTCATCAACCCTTATGAGAAGTTTTTAAAAGACCTTTTACGTTTATTAGAAGGCGGAAAAGCAGACAGAGCCTTCTGAATAGAATCAGTAACAAATTCTTTAAAATTCATAGGTATATCATGTACATTAGAAGTTGAAGGAACTGCAACTGGCAATGTACTATTACTTATGGACACATTATCTGCATGTAAAAGTTTATCAATGACAACAAATGCACTTAGCTTTGGTAGAAACTGATATCAGGCAGCAAAGTTCCAACAGATACTTCTGAGACAGGATCAGATTGAGACATCTTGCCAAATGTAAAAGAAAAAACAACATATAAAGCAAAATTATCAATTTCCTTATATGATAGTTTCAGGAATGGGAAAAAAATGCAAATAGCATAGCCCTCTGACATAGAAAAAGGCAAGAGGCAAATAGCAATGGGGTGAAAAATAACGTCCGGACACTCGCGTCACTAACGACGCAACCTTGTGTAAGGAACTCGGCGTCAACTATGATGCCGGAAATGACGAACTTGCGTCAACGGACATACTTTGGTGCCAAAAAATTCTCGAGCCAAGAATGACGCAATAAAGTCCAGCATTTGGCGCACCCGCGGCTCTAATCCTGTCTGCAATTTGCAAAGAAAAATGAAGTAAATTTTTAACCCCAGGTAAGAAAAATATTTCTTAATATGTTTTTTTCCCCAAATATGAAACTGACAGTCTGCAAAAAGGAAATACATGAACCTGACTCATGGGCAAATATAAGTACAAATACATATATTTAGAACTTTATATTAATGCATAAAGTGCCAAAACCATACCTGAGGTGTCTTAAGTAATAAAAACATTCTTACCAAAAGACACCCATCCACATATAGCAGTTAGCAAACCAGTACTGAAACAGTTATCAGTAGAGGTAATGGTATATGAGAGTATATCAGTCGATCTGAAAAGGGAGGGTAGGAGATGAATCTCTATGACCGTTAACAGAGAACCTATGAAAAAAGATCTCCCATGAGGAAAACCATTGCATTCAATAGGTGATACTCCCTTCACATCCCTCTGACATTCGCTGTACTCTGAGAGGAATCAGGCTTCAAAATGCTGAGAAGCGCATGTCAACGTAGAAGAATCTTAGCACAAACTTACTTCACCACCTCCATAGGAGGCAAAGTTTGTAAAATTGAATTGTGGGTGTGGTGAGGGTGTATTTATAGGCATTTTGAGGTTTGGGGAAACTTTGCCCCTCCTGGTAGGATTGTATATCCCATACGTCAATAGCTCATGGACTCTTGTCAATTACATGAAATAAACCTACTTCTCTTCTCTTATATCCACTCACTCCTCAAACCCTAAAAGACTCTTCTCCATTTCAACTTTCTACTCTACCCACCTGCACCACCCCCCTCATCTGCATTTAGTGCTCAAGACCTTGATGACTATTTTTTTCAATAAAACACTTGCCATCTAAAGAACATCCCAAACACAAACCTGCAATCTCCCAAACTCCGCTCCCGCAGACACCCCCTCTGCCATTCTCTGCTCCCTCCTCCCAACCACTGAGAGTGAATGGCTTCCCTTTTGTCTTTCCTCACACCAGAACTACCTGCCCACTTGACCCTATTCCTTCACATTAAATTCCTACTCTGTCTCCCACCCTCACCCCGGCTCTTACTCAAATTTTCAACCTATCCCTTTCTACCGGCTCATTCCCTGCCTCCTTCAAACATGCAAAGGTCACCCCCATCCTCAAAAAAACCCTCCCTTGACCCTTACTTCCCTGCAAACTACCACCCCCATATCACTGCTCCCGCTAGCTTCAAAAATTCCTTCAAAAACTAGTTTTGAATCGACTAACCCACTTCCTGTCTCCAACTCATTGCTCGACCCCCTGCAATCTGGCTTCCGTCCCCCAACACTGAACTGAGACTGCCCTCACCAAGGTTACTAATGATCTCCTTTCTGCTAAAAACAAAGGCTACTACTCTATACTCATCTTACTTGACCTCTCTGCTACCTTTGACACTATTGACCATCCCATCTTCCTACTGACTCTCAGCTCTCTTGGTCTCTGTGACACTGCCCTCTTCTGGATTCACTCTTATCTCTCTAACAGATCCTACTCCGTCTCTTTTTGCTGGTGACTCCTCCTCTCTATTGCCTCTGTCTGTTGGAGTACCTGAAGGCTCTGTCCTGGGTCTCTACTCTTCTCTATTTACACTTCTTCACTGGGTAAACTATCAACAGCTATGGCTTAGCTATCACCTCTATGCTGATGATACCCAGATCTACCTTTCCACCCCTGCACTTCTCTTCTGTCAATTCTCACATCAGCGACTGCTTGTCTAGCATTTCCTCCTGGATGGCCTCTCACCACCAAAAAATAAACTTGTCAAGACCGAAACTACTTCTAATTCCCCCCTCTAACTATACTCCAGGTTTCTAATTTTTCTATCACTGTTGGCGGCACCACCTATCTCCCCATCACCCCAAGTACGCTGCCTCGGAGTCATGCTTGACATAAATTCTGTCCTTCATTCCCAACATCCCAACTGCACTCTTCATCCTGCCGCAACCACCTACGCAATATCTCCAAAATTTGGTCCATTTCTGAGTGCTGAAAGACATACTAAACAGCTATCCCAACTCCCTGGTAATTTCCCCGACTTGACTACTGTAACAGTCTTACTAACTGGCCTCCCTCTCTCCCGCCTCTCTCCCCTCCCATCCATCCTAAATGCATCTGCCAGGCTAAATCCAACCTCTCTTGATGCTCTGTTTCTGCTGCACCTCTCTGAGAGTCCCCTTCACTTGCTCCCCATCACAGCAGAGTTAAATTCAAAAATCTCTCACCCTGACCTACAAAGCCCTCACCAATGCTGCCCCCACCCTACCTGTCCTCACTCATCAACAAATATACTCCCACCCGTCCCCTAAGATCCAACAATGACTTGCTTCTTGCGCCCTCTACCATCACCTCCTCTTATGCTAGACTACAGGACTTCTCTCGTGCTGCACCAACCCTCTGGAAAACACTTCTCGAACTGTCAGACTTGCCCCTAACCTCTCCTCCTTTAACGTTCCCTAAAAGACCTTTCTGTTCAGGGAAGCTTATCATCCAACTTATTAACAAACTAACTTCACTTAACTAACAGTTGCCCTCTATCTCCTCACTAATATCATTCTCACCTTTGCAGTCCCCATCTCCTGTTTCCCTCCTCCTAACCATCTAGATTACAAGTTCCCACGGAATAGTGCCCTGAATCCCCCCTGTATTTGCCTGTAAACTTTGTCTTTTATCGTATTGTTTCTCCATTGTACTGTTATCCTTGTACCCATGGGCAGTGCCTGCGGAATCTGTAGTGCTTTATAAATAAAGAATAATAATAATAATAATGTCAACTTGCCTCACCAGGTGTCTTCTTCTTGCATGGGAATTCAAAGGCTATTTGCATTTTAACTGTAACATGATGAGGCATCACGTTACCATTTGATCTATGTCCTTTTCAATGCCCCTTTATATTATCTGTGTCTGTATACCAAAGCACAATATTAAGAGAGAAAAATTTAAAATTAGCATTTTATTACTTATCTATCCTAATCCCCACTGGGAGTGTAATTCTTCTGCTGCTCTATGTTAACACAGCTTTTCTATAGCAAATACTTAAGTATAGAAACTTTAAGTATAGGTAGGGATAACAACCGGCCAAATTAGCTATTTCAAATGCTGAAATAAAGGTAAATGAGCTATTTGTAAAATATTTAAAACACTTCAGCAGGCACAATGGATCATTGGGAACAAATTAAAACAGAGACAAATTTAAGGTACATAGTCCCTTTAAGGTGCCCAATCAGGGATAGGCAAGGTGTCCATACACAGACACTGGTTGTCCGTGACTGGCCCCTTGCAGTTGTCCGCCACCCATTTTGCAGAGGGGAGGGAGCAGTGGCGGATCCAGGGGGGGCAACGGGGCAATTGCCCCCCCCCCCCCCGAGAATATACTGAGAGAGGGCCGGCGGCAGATTTGGGGGGGCGGCATTTTTTTCCATTGACCCTGGCCGCTGCACTAGTGAGTACTGAGTAATATACTTTAAAAAAAAATGTAAACGCTGTCCGGCTGTTGCCGACGTCACATAACAACGTCAACCAATTAGCCGCCCTTCCAGGTCTGCACATTGCGGGTCCTGAATTTGTGTAACGGATGTGAGATGCAGGAAGTGTTTAGGACAGCAAGCAGTTGACTCCCCCGGGTAAGGATTCGGACTTCAGTCTGACAAGTGCTATTTTTATTTGCAATATCATGCAAATAATACAGCCCTGCTGCGCAGCTAAAAACATCCTAATACAAATTCAAAACTAGAAACCTATTAGCCTTAATCTCAGGGTTAATCTCACATGGTGCTAACACACTGCACTGCGTAACTTGGGAGAAGAGTACATACATTGATCCCGCCTTATAACAGTGACCTGTCACCTCCAGCTTTATATCCAGCAAAGTACCGCACTTAAAAGTCAGACCACTTAAAAGGCAGACGGATTAAATCAAAATTAGGAAACAGCGAAAAAGAATGAAGTGTTCTGGAAGTTCATTGTATCATTACTGATGTAAATATTTGCTTGCTTTTTTTCGCTGTTTCCTAATCCGGTCTGACTTTTAAGTGTCGGTACTAACTGCGGTAGTTTGCTGGATATAAGCTGGACGGTGACAGGTCACTGTTATAAGGGATCAATGTATGTACTTGTCTTCTCCCTCCAAATTTACACAGTGCAGTGTGTTAGCACATGTGACGCAAATAACAGATTAACCCTGAGGTTAAGGCTATAGGTTTCTTGTTTGAATCTGCACTTAGGATGTCTTTAGCTGCGCAGCAGGGCTGTTTTATTTTAATATATTGCAAATATAAATAAGGAAAGTGTGGCCAAAGACTGCCTGCACTGCATCAGTTAGCTATATGACCTATCTCTGTTACAATAACTGTCACTTCAGTATCTCAGTCCAACGCTAAAAGTACTAAAGTAATACTAGTTTATTTATTTATTTTTATGAAGGGATACATCATAAATTTACAGGGCTATATACTCAACCAATAGGTAGTAATAGGTTGTAATTGATATGTGAATGTTGTCAGAATTGCTTTATCTGTTTTTCTAGATGACATTGGTAATAACGATAATTTCCATTCTCTCTACAAGTATTATAATGGAACGATTATAAACCTTTCATTTTCATTTGCATTTTAACAAAGTGGGCAATTTACCCCAAAGAAAATATGGCCGCCTGCAATTTTTTTTCATAAATGTTGTTTGATTGGCTAGCTGCGTATAGCTTTCGCCTTTCTTTCTCCGCAATGCCCTCTGCTGGTTTAGAACAGTACTGGTTGGAATGATGGCCCAGATGGCGCTTGACGTCAGAGGAGTGGGGAGGGCTGGCGGGAGAGAGCATTTTCCCCTAGAGCATCTACAGTAATCCCAGTCAGCGGCAAACAAACTTGGCTTCCATGAGAGATTACTGGGGTAAGATTATGATGCAGGCTGCACGATACGACCTTGACCTAAGCAGGTGCCATGCTTAGTAGCGGCAAAGTGAAGGAAGAAGCAATCTGCCTGCAGTGAACTAACCGTGAGTCGTGACCCGTCCCAATTTCTTGATCTTTGCGGCAGCGTCGTGTGTGCTGGTGTCTGTGTGTAGTAGACCGTTGCCCTACTCTGACCAAACCTTACGTAACCAAGTAAGTAACCAACCATGATGACATGCAATTAACTCAAGGTGGGTGGGTTTGGTCATGAGTTGCAGACTCTCAATGTAACCAAAAAAATAAAATAAAAGGTAATACCACAAGCCAGTCTTTTATATAAACTTGTTTCATTAAGATGACTAATTTGCACTTGTGGAACTAGACCAGGGGCATCCAAACGTGCAGCCCATTTGACAGCAAAGTGTCACTCTCTTGACTTATAGAACATAGAATATGTTGGCCTATTAGTCTGCCCTCAATTTTATGAAAACTATCATTAGTTCCTGGCCTTATGCTTTATATCTAGCATAACTTATGCATATCCCATGCATGATTAAACTACTTCCATTGTCTCTACCACTTCTGCTGGATGACTATTCCACCATGTATCACTACACTCTCTGTAAAGAGACGTGTTTTTTAATTTGAAATGTACCTTGGTGTCCTTCACTAATGTCTGTACTTGGAAAATGTCCACCACAGCCTTGGTCCGTGCCTATCCCTGTGCCCCAATTATATATACAAATACATGAAAATCCTGTCAAGATGCAAAACTATAAGTAACAGACATATTACAGTTTTTTCATGGATACAAGAGGTATGCAGGTCCTATCCTTAGAAAAGTATGACTCAAACAATTTCTCTCAAGTTACTAATGTTATTGAAGTGTACACCAAGTCATTTTAATACTGAAGTAAAATAATATCAGCATGAAAACAATATGGTGATAGTATTGATTACCCCTAACATTTAAAGATACTCAATAATCCTGGTATTTATAATAGATGCAATTATTCAAATAAAAATTCTTGATTAAGAATGCTACAATGATGTTAACATATCTTTTAAACAAATACAGTAGAATTAATTTATTCAGGAAGAGTAGGTATAATGAATAATACATGTTGTATTAAGGAGACATATAACATAAATTTTTCTTTCATGATTTAGGTAGAGCATAAAATTTAAACAACAAATCCAGACGCCTGATGAAACAGAAAGTATTTCTGACAACGCATAGTGATTCTGTTTATAGGGGGGCAAGGATTGTTTGGCTTACCTCTGTGCTTTTAATAATAAATTGTTTTAATTTGTTTGATGCATGAGTACGGTCCTGGGTTACTAACAACTGGAAGTAGCATTGCGTAGTCGACCCAACATCCGGTGTCAGTGAGCTGGGACACTGAAATCCCCCAGCCGGTGTGAATTAGCACATTTGGTGCGGCTTTCCTTGTAGTACTATGGCCCATATTTTTATTTCATGATTGAATAATTTTATGTATGAAAGAGCTGCACTAGGGGGCTCCTTCTCTTATATGCAGAGAGGGATAAAGTACAAAACTATTACCTTTTAAGTATGTGAAGTTAATGTTCCCCATGCTAAGAATTAGAAAAAACAAATGCCGCTTTTGAAATGGAGCATATTAGCAATATAATAAAATTATTATACATATATACTGACTATGAAGTAAAATGTAAATACAAATACTGGGCATGATTGTTCAGTCGCTATTACTGTCACTTTTAATATTTGCCCAAGTATTGTTTTTTAGAGTATTTTTATTGAATGTTTGTAAGGAGCCAATTTCCCAGTTTAGTATGATATTAAAGCAAGAGACTAGGGCCTCTATTTTATCAAGGTCTGTCGGACCTGATCCGACAGTGCAGATCAGGTCCGACAGACCACGCTGAATACGCTCGCCGTATTCAGCATTGCACCAGCAGAATTGCACCAGCCCAAGCTGCAACGCCGCCCCCGCAGACTCGCGGCCAAATGGGCCGCCAGCAAGGAGTGTCAATCAACCCGATCGGGTTGATTTTCCGGCGATGTCTCTCCGCCTGCTCAGAGCAAGGATTATGGAGCAGCGGTCTTAGTGACCGCTGCTTCATAACTGCTCCATTCAGAGCTTGATATATATGCCCCTATAGTTTTATTTTGGAAAACACTTATGATATGTACTTTATACATAGGATTTTAGCAGTGCTGAAACTGTAAAGTGTTAAAGGGACCTAAACCCCAAAGTTTTTCTGTCATGATTCAGATAGAGCATGCAATTTTAAGCAACTTTCTAATTTACTCCTATTTATAATTTTTCTTCGTTCACTTGCAATCTTTATGTGAAAAGAAAGCATCTAAGCTTATTTTTTGTTTCAGGACTCTGGACAGCACTTTTTTATTGGTGGATGAATTTATCCACCAATCAGCAAGAATAACCAGGTTATTCACAAAAATGGGCTGGCATCTAAACTTACATTCTTGCATTTCAAAATAAAGATACCAAGGAGAAGGAAGACAATTTGATAATAGGAGTAAATTAGAAAGTTACTTAAAATTGCATGCTCTATCGAAAACACGAAAGAAAACATTTGGGTTCAGTGTCCCCTTTAACCCACTCCCCTCGCAACATGCTATCTGCATAGAAGATCACACCTATGTGGCCGTGTTTTTATAGGGGCTGCACCATCATGCGAGTCCAAATACGGTTACAACAGTGCTTTTTAAAGTGCGTTTACATTATTGAATCATAAAGGCGATTGCGCATTTGTGAATGTGAGTGTAATTTGGTCACTCGTGAATTTAATTAAAACTTTCTTATTTTTGTAACAATTCAATCTATTTGAATCACATCATTTAAACTGACTGCTGTCTTGTAAGATTATAAACAGTTGGTTATGTTGCTTTAATTTTATTATTGCATTGTTTACTTTTATTAAAGAAATAAAAATAATATAAATAAAAATAATGTGAACAAAAAAGATATTCACAAGGACCCTTACATTGGATGGAAACTTATGTCTATATGCTTAAAAAATATCAATGAAAAAATAGATGATTTTGATGCGTGTCTGGGCTATGGACTGAAAATAGAAGCAAAACTGAACGCATCTGTCAGAATTATTTAACCTCTGCCATGTATCCTAAATAATGTTAAGCGTTCAAGTTTGAATTTCTACAACATTAACAGGAGACACCTTTGTGGATTAGTAATAAACCAGTATATGTACTTTTATATTACAGGACTGTCCAGGTGGGACCGCTAGGGACTTTGGCGGGCCCCTGTGTGTGGGAAAGGCCTCAGACTCCTCAGGAAATTGGGTATACAGTGGGACAATACTAGTTCCACTACTGATATCTATAATCATGAAGATGTTGTAATCTGGCTATAAAGGCAGGCCTCATGGATGAGTTCTGCTCTGCTGTGTGGGCAAAACCAACAAATGTGTTGGAGTACCTCCTTGATACTCCCAGCTATTCTACATCAACAGCCGAAGTACACTTGGGTTACATGATAAGTCTGCTGAGGAGCCCAGCGTTTACAGATACCATTGATGTGAAAAAGATCCCCACTGGCTACAGATTTGAGGTGGTCTGATTTGTGGAGGCTCCTGGCTACAGCCCCAAGGAGGTCGTGGCCATCCCCGAAGATCAGAAAATCAGAGCAGTGGTTTAGCAACAGAGGCCTTTCCAAAATGATCCAGTGAACTGGTGACTGTGGGACCATAGTATTGAATTTACTGTGAGTCAGTGCTCTTGTAAGAGCCCTTGCAATCTGGTTTATATTCTCTAATTCTTACTATCCACACCACCACAATCTTATGGCATTAGCTCTGTCTATTTTATACTATTACATCTAGGGGACTCTCTCTTGCTGACAATTGGAGTAGGGTAAATTTATCTCCAACTATTATGGGAGGCATAATAAATCTTTGTATCATGACCCTCCTTTAGTCATTTGTTCTACTTACTTTTAATTTAGTATTCATTCTGCTGTTCCCCTACTATTTCATTTTTATTTTATCCAAATGGCTGATCCCTGGCACATAAAGTCTATGTACAGACAGTACATAATTTCTATACTATGTGTAATAATGTCTCTAGATGATGCTAAAGTTTTGTATGCTGATACTAAAACTAGCAAAACCTATATAATTTAGTAAGACAAAGACCATCACAAGTCTGTGATACTCTGTTAGTGATGTGTAATCACATATACTAATTGCTAGGGTGAAATAGTTTGTCTGGTTCCCCAGTTTTTGTGTGCCAATAATATGTTTAGAAGTTCAACTTGTCTCGAATTTTTCATGTTGAACCAGCATTACCCAATATATTAGGCTTCAGTTATGGTTCATTGCGTTATGTTGCTATAGACTAGTTTGATAATTATTAAACTAAGGATATAGCTACTATTTAGGACACCAACTATAATTTGGGATACAAATTAGGTAATCAGTTATGGATTCTCTGTTTTATAGTCCTTCACTAATGTGCAGTATATTGGGACCAAAGCATGGCATAGTGGAAAGATACATTGCCCTATCTTGTAAAGTTTTTGTGTTATACAATAAGGGCCCCAAAATATGTTACTGTATATACTCTAACCAATGGAACTGTCCTTTTGTATCTATTTTTTTATTACTTTGGACCCCCTCAATTTAATTGGCTGTTCTCATTTCCACATTTCACTTTTTCTTACTTAACCTAGTTCAGGAATTGCTATACTTCAGCAATCTAAATAGCTAGTTTTTATTATTATTATTATTATTATATTATTATTATTATTTATTATGGTTTAGTGTAAGAGTTGAAGTGGTGGCCCATTAGTTTCTAACGTTGTTAATTCATAAGCTTTTAATTTACTTCTCAATTCCTCCATGATCTAGTTGCTAGTTTAGTTTTTTATAGCTTCTCTATGGAGAACATAGAGAAGCAGAGCTTGGACTCCAGAGTGATGTCATACAGTCATCGGCCTTAAAAATAAATAAAACATAACATTAATGAATTGTTTGATGCTATCATGCTATGTCAGCAGTGCCAGTGGGAGCAAGTGGGGCAGGGGGAGGCGGGCACAGACCTTCCATTTTGGCGGGCATTGCCCCCCCAAATGCCCCCCCTTGAAGCCCGACCCTGTGAGTATTAAGTCCCTTTAACTGGAGTGCTATACCGTTACTGAACTCTGCTTGTCTGACCCACTCTGCTTCCTTAACCCCCTAAGTGCTGGATTGCTATACCGATAATGAACTCTGCTTGTCTGATCACTCTGCTTTGCTTAACCCCTAAAGTGCTGGATTGCCTATACTGTTGCTGAACTTGCTTGTCTGACCACTCTGCCTGCTTAACCCTTAAACTGTGGATTGCTATACTGTTGCTGAACTCTGCCTGTCTGACCACTCTGCCTGCTTAACCCCCTGAATTTTTTGGATTGCTATACAGTTACTGAACTTTGCCTGTTCCTGGTCCTTCTATTTGTTTACCTCTGAACTGCTATACTGCTGGATTGTCTTCCTGTTACCGCTAAGGATTACCCTGCCTACTGCAAGTTCTGCTTACCTCATTTTACAAACTCTCTCTTAGTATACACAAAAACTTTAACGTAACAACAATGCTATGGAAACAGACAAACTATACAGATGAAAAAGGCTTAATTGTGGTTTAATAGGTCAAGACTGCTGAAAATAAAAACATTCCAAACATAATGTATAATGCCACTTGAAAAGTGATGTTTGATCCATTGTAACGCCACTGTCAAATTTTCTCAATGTAGAGTATGTAGTGCAAAATTTCTTGATGCCACACGGTAACTGAATTTTCTAATTCTGATTTCTATTGGCTTCATATTGTTTCAAAATCTGAAAACTTTACAAAAACCTGTGTAAAGTGTTTGCCACTTTTTTATGTGTATAAAAGAAAATAATTAAATGTAGTTATAAAATGATCTAAAATGATGAGGTTTTATGAACTAGATCTTCATTTTATACTTTTCATAGCTGGAAACATTGTCGTATATTAATTAGTATATGAACAATAGAAAACACGTGAAATACTGTTATTTTGTTCCATAAAAGATCTGTTCAATGTTATTCAAAGGCTTAGTTTTACACAAAGGTTACTTAAATCAAAAATTTGAATGGGATTACAAAACCCAAATTTTTTCTTTCATGATTCAGACTAGAGCATTGCCAATTTTAAACAACTTTCCAATTTACTCATATTATACATTTTTCTTCATTCTCTTGCTATCTTTATTTGAAAAAAAACAGAAATGTAAGCATAGGTGCCAGCGCATTTTTTGTTCAACATCTGGGATAGCGCGTGCTGATTGGTGGCTACATTTGGCATTATAGCATGTCACCTTTGCATCTGACTTATTTAGATTGCTTACTTTATTCAAGTTCCATAATGGAAGAAATGTATTTTGTAGATTTCAAACATTGTGGCTGCCTGTTAACTTTTGCTTGCTTTTTTGTTATGTTAGTCTTACCATTGGGCTATATATAAAAACGTTTTCAAATCCAATGGCTACCAGATGTTCCACATATGAACATAGTGCATGACGCTTTGTGAAATTAAATAGCAGATGAACCTCTGGGAATATTATTAATGTTGTCTGTTAAAGCCCTTCCTTCAGCATCAAGCCATCTGGCCACATCCCTAATCTCTTTTAAATTTTAAAGTGCACAGTACGTTTCTTCAGCATCTATATCCTGAGACATTTCTCAGATTCTAGATGACTACAGTACTAACCCTTTCCCCAGTGCTAGTGCAAGCAACACTAATATTGTTATAAGATCAGAAAACTTACATTAAATACATTACGGTGTATGAAAAAAACCCCTATATGATCATATTATACACCACAGTAAAATGTTTTAGCTACATTGGAAAATCAATAATGAAATCCATTACTGTGACTGGACTTTATTTAATAATACCTAACTTAAAGATTGATCAAATATACCATGTACTTATATGCTTACAATATTAATTCATATAAGATATTTAGTGTTGGTGCTTTGCACCTTGCTGTGCATGCCCAAAATATTTACCTTATGTGAGTTCAAATATGCAATATCTGGTCAGATTAACACAAAAATACGATGCTTTGAGTTCTGCATTAGACAATTATGTAATGTTGACTTTAGACAAGAAAACATGTTCATTACTAATAAAGCAATAAAGTAACGTAATCTCCCACATTTTTTTTATACCATCACAATTATTTATTTCATTCTATTTCCGAAAACCCTAGGCTGATTGCCTGTAAGATGAACAAGTTTTCTCCCACAATCTGTTTCATGAGACGAGACATAAAATCCTTTAAAGGATGAGAAATTAAAATGTTTATTTAACCCACAACTTGAACTTAGTCTCGGTATTTTGTTGGATAAAATCAATTCAAATACTTGCTGGTTGAATAAACAAAAATACAATAATTTCATTTTTTCAATAATGTTATGATTAAAACTATGTAAGAAATATCCTTTGTGATTTAAATTTTAATCATAGGATATTGTGATGTCTGCTAAAAACAATTACCAGAATGTACCTTTCAAGGACATGGGCATTGTTTTCCTTTTTTGAAGTACATCTCTTCTAATATAGAGAATACATTAGAACATTAAAGTAAACTATAATAATAAGCATCTATTTGCCAAACGATGTGAGCAATTGCTCAAAAATAGGAGTTTATATTTTGGTGCTTTATATTTAACTAAAGAATGATTCGGCCATTGTGCTCAATGTACTAAGCAGCATATGTTGTGTTTGAGCATTTGCATAGCAGTCTTGACATGCGAGCTGTTTCACACAATGTACAAAAACAGCGGTCAGCAGATCAGGCCACTAAATTCTTACCCTCTCTGCCACCTCTGAGTTATGGATATAAATTACCCTGAACACGTTAATTATCCGGCTTCCTCCAATCACATCATGGCCTCAGGCAATGACTACCCCTGGGGGGAAAAGCCGTGATTGGAGGAAGCCGGATTAGTCATTGCTGACGTGTGAAGAGAGGATTTCCAGGAGGGGGAAGCTGCTCTGGTCTGTGAAAAGAAAAAAGGTAAGTTTTTAATCTAACGGCTCTGCTTTGTAAACTTTGATGATGAAAGGCCCCTGTTTTTTAATAGTATTTTTAAAAATGGGCTTTCATTCATGATTCATCAAAGTTTACTTTCACTTTAAGCATCTGAAAACGAGCCTCACTATCATAAGCCCCCAAAGTGTACCACATATAGTGATGTTTAAAATACCCAATGCGAGTTTCACCCATATAATCTTAGGATTACTCCTTCTATAGGTATTTAACATATAAATGAAAAAGGAAAGGTGGATAAGGTAGTACTGATTTCTATGACCTAGATGTGCTAAATAATGTATTTCCAATCAGGATTAGGAGCACCTGTAGGGGGGTAATATCGTACTAAAGAGACTCACAGTAAGATGAGTTAAAAAGTATGCAACAACACAAAGGAGTGCTATTACCCCTCATTTATATGAAGATAATTCAAAATCGATATATAAGTTCATGATACAAAAATATTAAACTAAATAAACATTCATGCCTTATCTTTATTGCATCACTATACAATCATACAAGTCTTAAAAACACTAAAAACTCTCCAGTGTACAAAAATAATGTCAGGGTGGTATGAGGATAAGAGGCAATCCTAGGTAAGTAGAAAGCCTAATATAAGGCTGTGTAGCAGATATGTTACATCACATAATATCGGATGTATAAAGGTAGGGTTCGCAAGAAGGTAGCAGGTAATGGATTTGTAAATCTATAGATACAATGTAAAGGGATTGTAGCAAACTGCTACTATTCCCCAATCAGCAATTTTAAAATTCCTGCTTGAACCACTTGCACATTCACTTTCTTTAGTATATCAGGAATTCTATCTACCTAAGCCCCTTCCTTCTATAGAGGGGGGCAGAATTTACATAATCTTGCTAATGGATCTCTATTAGCAAGATATATGTATAACAGGGGTCTGGCTGCTGAGAGCGTGTCTCTCGTTTTTTTAACTGCTAAACTCTCCGATAAACACTTATGTTAATATTGTGTGTAAATGTTAATGCGGTACATTGGCTTGTCATGGTAATACTTGACCTATTAGCAAGATATATGTAAATTCTGCCCCTCTATAGAAGGAAGGGGGCTTAGGTAGATAGAAGTTCGGATATACTAAATGAAAGTGAATGTGCAAGTGGGTTAAGCAGGAATTTTAAATTGCTGCTGTTGGGGAATAGTAGCAGTTTGCTACAATCCCTTTACCTACTAATTTCTTGCGAACACTAAAATCACAGGTTACTTTCTACTACCATTTCCGATATTATGTGATTGTAAAATATCTGCTCACAGCCTTATATTAGGCTTTTCTACTTACTTAGGATTGCCTCTTTATCCTCATACCCACCCTGACATTATTTTGTACACTGGAGAGTTTTAGTGTTTTTAAACTTGTATGATTGTATAGTGATCCAATAAAGATAAGGCATGATTGTTTATTTAATTAATATTTTTGGTATCATGAACTTATATATTGATTTTGAATTTATCTTCATATAACTGTGGGTTAATAGCACTCCTTTGTGTTGTTGCACACTTTGCAACTAATCTTACCGGTGTATTTAACATATATAGGGGCCGATTTATCAATGGCCCACTGGCCCTGTTTCCGCGCAAGCCTTCAGGCTCTCCTTAACTGGTCTGCCTGCTCTGAGGCTACGGACATCAATCCGCCCCCCGATCTCATACGATCAGGCTGATTGACACCCCCTGATTTGCTGCAAATCTGCAGGGGGGCAGCATTGCACAAACAGTTCCCTGCAAACATAGCTTGTTCGCGTGTCCGCGCTGGGTAGCGAACATATGCGATGTTCGATCGCCCCCTATGTGTCATCATTGAGGGGAAACTTTGACCCCTGTATGTAACAGCCTTCTGAACACATTAGAGCCAATCAGCAGCAGGCACTCCCGCACAGACCCTCCAGCTCCTTGGCAGCAGCCATTTTAGAATCTTACAATATTGTTTTCTTAGTGAGAGTAGCTTTAGTGTTGCTGCTGCTGACATAATAGGGGAATAGATAGCTAGGATAGTGTATTTAGTGTCCACTACAGTCCTGAAGGACTCATCTCATTTCTGCGCTGCAAGGACAGCACCCCAAAAAGCCATTTTTAGGGTATAACGTCAGTCGTTTTTTTTCTTTGTATTTTTAATTTGCATTTGCCTGACTTTCAGCCAGTGTGTGAGGCTCACAGCATATACTGTGATTAGTGCCACCACTGATATCTGCTTAACATTAGTTTAAATTTAACCAACAAAAATTTGAAATTATTTTGCTAGTGTAATTTATTTTCATTTTCTATCAGGCCTGTGTCTCTCAGGCTCACGACAGCATATACTGTGGTTCATTGCTCTATGCCCAGCCACCACTCATATCTGCTTATAACATTATTTAAATAAAAAAAAAACTTTTAAATAATTTTGCTAGTGTAATCTAATTTCATTTTCTATCAGGCCTGTGTGTTTCTGATTTACAGAGAATACTGTGGTTAATTGCTGCCTTACCTAGGGCTAGCAGCCACGACTCATAATGTGTTTAACCTTTTTTTAAATTAAAAAAAAAAACAACTCTTTAAATCATTTTGCTAGTGTAATCAATTTTATTTTCTATCAGGCTGTGTGTTCTCTGACTTACAGAGCATACTGTGGTTAATAGCTGCCCCTACCTAGGCTAGCAGCCACGACTCATATGTGCTTAACCTTTTAAAAAAACCAAAAAAAAAAAACCTTTAAATCATTTTGCTAGTGTAATCTAATTTTATTTTCTATCAGGCCTGTGTGTTTCTGACTTACAGAGCATCTCCTGTGGTTAATTGCTGCCCTACGTAGCAGCCAGCCAGTGCCACCCATCTGCTTAACATTATTTTAAAGTTAAAAAAAAAAAAACTTTTAAATTATTTTTGCTAGTGTAATCTAATTTCATTTTCTATCCGGCCTGTGTGGTTTCTGACTTACACAGCATACTGTGGTGTGGTTAATTTGCTGCCACTACCTACCAGCCACCACTCATACTCTGCTTACATTATTTTACATTTTTTCAAACAAAACATTTAAAACATTTTGCTAGTGTAATCTAATTTAATTTTCTATCAGGCCTGTGTGTTTCTGGCTTACTCAGCATACTGTGGTTAATTGCTGTCCTCTCAGCAGCCAGCCCACCACTCATCTCTGCTTAACATTATTTTTAAAGTTAAAAAAAATTTTAAATCATTTTTGTTAGTGTAATCTAATTTCATTTCTATCAGGCCTGTGTGTGGCCTGGGTGTTTCTGACTTACAGAGCATACTGTGGTTAATTGCTGCCCTACCTAGCAGCACGACTCATATGTGCTTAACATTTTTTGTAAATTTAAAAAAAAACTTTAAATCATTTTGCTAGTGTAATCTAATTTTATTTTCTATCAGGCCTGTGTGTTTCTGACTTACAGAGCATACTGTGGTTAATTGCTCGTCCTACTAGCAGCCAGCCACCACTCATATCTGTTAACATTATTTTAAATTTAGAAATAAAAACTTTTAAATCATTTTGCTAGTGTAATCTACTTTCATTTTCTATCAAGCCTGTGTGTTTATGACTTACACAGCAAGCATACTGTGGTTAATTGCTGCCCTACCTAGCAGCCACGATCACTATCTGCTTAACATTATTTAAAATTTTTCAAAAAAAAAACGTTTTAAATAATTTTGCTAGTGTAATCTAATTTCATTTTCTATCAGGCCTGCGTGTTTCTGGCTTATCAGCATACTGTGGTTAATTGCTGCCCTAGCAGCCACAACTCATATCTGCTTTACATTATTTTAAAGTTAAAAAAAAATGTTTAAATCATTTTGCTAGTGTAATCTAATTTCTTTTTCCACCGGGCCTGTGTGTTTCTGGCCCACATCATATAGTGTGACATAGATTAATATCTCTTTTTTTCACCACTTATATCTGGTGTAACAACATTAGTGTAAATTTAAAAAGATTTTTTTTTTTTTTACATCAGTCCTCTTCTAGTGTTATTTAATTTTAGTTGCCAGGCCAGCCAGGCTGCCATTAGTGCCAGACTGTGTGTCAGGCTGCCAGCATATACTGTGCCTATTCCATCCTCTGTGCCAGTCCACGACTCCTATATGGTGTAACATTATATTCAATTTTGTAAAAAAAAACTTTTACATCAGTCTTCTAGTGTTATTTAATTTTAGTTTACAGGCCAAGCCTGCCACCACTAGTGCCCAGCCTGTGTGTCAGGCTGCCAGCACATACTGTACCTAGTTCTATCCTGAGTGCCATTACTCCTATCTGTTGTAACATTTTTTTAACTTTTTTAAAAACAAACTGTTACATCAGTCTGCTATTGTTATTTAATCGCAGTTGCCTGTCTGCCAGCATGTGTGCCAGGCCCACTTTCCAACTAGTGCCACGAATCATATTTGTTATAACAGTATTGTAAATATTTAAAATATAAAATTCTTAGATTGTGAATCATCAGTCTGCTAGTGCCATTGAATTGCAGTTTCCTGCCTGCCAGTGTGTGTGCCAGGCCCACTAGCCAACTAGTGCCCCCAATCATATTTGTTGTAACAGTATTGAAAATATTTTAAATCATAACTTTTTTGACTGTGAATCTTCATTCTGCTAGTGCCATTGAATTGCAGTTGCCTGCCTGCCAGCGTGTGTGCCAGGCCCACTTGCCAACTAGCTACACCAATCATATTAGTTGTAACAGTATTGTCAATATTTAAAATAAAAAATTCTTAGACTGTGAATATCAGTCTGCTAGTGCCATTGAATTGCAGTTTCCTCCTGCCTGCCAGCGTTGTGTCCAGCGCCCACTAGCCATCTACTGCCAGCAATCATATTTGTTGTAACAGTATGAAAATATTTTAAATCATAACTTTTTTGACTGTGAATCATCAGTCTCCTAGTGCCATTGCATTTGCAGGTTGCCTGCTGCCAGCGTGTGTGCCCGGCCCACCTAGCCAACTACTGCCACCAATCATATTTGTTGTAACAGTATTGAAAATTTTTAAAATCATAACTTTTTTGACCTAGTGAATCTTCAGTCTCCTAGTGCCATTGAATTGCTAGTTGCCTGCCTGTCACGTGTGTGCCAGGCCCACTTGTCAACCTAGTTTCATACACCAATCATATTAGTTGTAAACGTATTGTAATATTTAAAATAAAAAATTCTTAGACTGTGAATCATTAGTCTGCTTGTGCCATTGAATTACAGTTTCCTCCTGCCTGCCCAGCGTGGTGTGCCCAGGTCCCACTAGCCAACTACAGCCACCAATCATATTTGTATGTAACAGTATTGAAAATATTTTAAATCATAACTTTTTTGACTGTGAATCTTCAGGTCTCCTAGTGCCATTGAATTGCAGTTGCCTGCCTGCCAGCGTGTGTACCAGGCCCCACTAGCCAACTAGTTACAGCCAATCATATTTGTTGTAACAGTAATGTAAATATTTAAAATAGAAAAATTCTAAGGACTGTGAATCATCAGTCTGCTAGTGCCATTGAATTGCAGTTTCCTCCGGCCTGCCAGCGTGTGTTTGCACTAAGCCCACTAGCCAACTACTGCCACCAATCTATTGTGTTGTAACAGTATTGAAATATTTTAAATCATAACTTTTTGGACTGTGAATCATCAGTCTCCTAGTACCATTGAATTGCAGTTGCCCTGCCTGCCCAGCGTGTGTGCCAGGCCCACCTTGCCATTTCCAACTAGTGCCACCAATCATATTTGTTCTAACAGTATTGTCAATTTTTTAAAAAAAAAATTCTTAGACTGTGAATCATTAGTCTGCTAGTGCCTTTGAATTGCAGTTTCCTCCTGCCTGCCAGCGGTGGTGTGCCAGGCCCACCTAGCCCAACTACTGCCACCAATCATATTTGTTGTAACAGTATTGAAATATTTTAAATCATAACTTTTTTGACTGTGAATCTTCAGTCTCCTAGTGCCATTGAATTGCAGTTGCCTGCCTGCCAGCGTGTGTACCAGGCCACACTTGCCAACTAGTTACACCAATCATATTTGTTGTAACAGTATTGTAAATATTTAAAATAAAAATTTCTTAGACTGTGAATCTTCAGTCTGCTAGTGCCATTGAATTGCAGTTTCCTCCTGCCTGCCCAGCGTGTGTGCCAGGCCCACTTGCCAACTACTGCCTCCAATCATATTTGTTGTAACAGTATTGAAATATTTTAAAATCATAACTTTTTTGACTGTGAATCTTCAGTCTCCTAGTGCCATTGAATTGCAGTTGCCTGCCTGCCAGCGTGTGTACCAGGCCCACTTGCCAACTAGTTACACCAATCATATTTGTTCTAACAGTATTGTCAATTTTTAAAAAAAAATAATTCTTAGACTGTGAATCATTAGTCTGCTAGTGCCATTGAATTGCAGTTTCCTCCTGCCTGCCAGCGTGTGTGCCAGGCCCACTAGCCAACTACTGCCACCAATCATATTTGTTGTAACAGTATTGAAAATATTTTAAATCATAACTTTTTTGACTGTGAATCTTCAGTCTCCTAGTGCCATTGAATTGCAGTTGCCTGCCTGCCAGCGTGTGTACCAGGCCCACTTGCCAACTAGTTACACCAATCATATTTATTGTAACAGTATTGTAAATATTTAAAATAAAAAATTCTTAGACTGTGAATCATCAGTCTGCTAGTGCCATTGAATTGCAGTTTCCTCCTGCCTGCCAGCGTGTGTGCCAGGCCCACTAGCCAACTACTGCCACCAATCATATTTGTTGTAACAGTATTGAAAATATTTTAAATCATAACATTTTGGACTGTGAATCATCAGTCTCCTATGTGCCATTGAATTGCAGTTGCTGCCTGCCAGCGTGTGTGCCAGGCCCCTTGTCATTTCCAACTAGTGCCACCAATCATATTTGTTCTAACAGTATTGTCAATTTTAAAAAAAAAAAAAATTTGGGACTAAGAAGCATGACTCAGATAGTGAATATAATTGCAGTTGCCTTCCTCCCAGGGTGTGTGCCAGACAGGGCCCACTTGCCAACTAGTGCCACCCAATCATATTTGTTGTCACAGTACTTTTAATATTTAAAAAATAAACATTTTTGACTTTGAAACATCAGTCTTTTTTTTGTTGTCAGGCTCACAGCGGGTATACTGTGCCCATTTGCCCAGTGCCACCACTCATAATTTGTTTAATAGTATTGTAAGTGTACATTTTAAAAAAATGACAGGCAGAGCCAGGCCACCCCCGCAGGTTCCCGTCGTCGTGGTCATGGTGCTGTGATTCCTTTAGACCCTACAAATATGCACATTGTTCAGACGCCAGGTGCAGGGGGGACGCGAAAAGTTCTGAGGAGGACCTAATTGAATGGCTAACACAGGACACCCAATCTTCTACAGCTTCCGCTCCTAGTCCTCCTACCTTGACGCACCATCTCTATGTCCAGCTGTGCTTTGGGCACCTCTCAAGTGACCAGTGCCACTCTCCCGTCTGTCGCCACCAACCAACACTACACCACAGCCGCTTCACTTGATCTGTCACAGGAGTTATTGACACATCAGTTGGAAGAAATGAGTGATGCGCAACCATCATTGACAGAGGATGTAGATAACAGTGATATGTCTCAGTCAGGCAGCATTACAGACATGGAGGTACGGTGTTGTGATGATGATGATGTGTGCCCCGCTGCTGCTTCCTTTCTTCGATGTGTCAGATACAAGTGAAGCGGTTGATGATGATGTGTCGGTGGATGTCACGTGGGTGCCTGCTAGAAGAGAAGAAGAAGAGGGGGAACTTTCAGATGGGAGACAGAGAGGAGGAAGCGGAAGAGGAGGACGAGAGTGGACGACAAGGGGAGGTCATCGCAAGGAGCTAGGGGCACAGTCAGACAGCATGCATCGGCACCCGGGGTCAGCCAGACAGCACGCCGACGACCATCAACGCATGCTGTTGCCACACCCAGAATGCCGTCATCGCAGAGCTCAGCAGTGTGGCATTTTTTGTGTGTGTCTGCCTCTGACAACAGCGATGCCCATTTGCAACCTGTGCCAAAAGAAACTGAGTCGTGGGAAGTCCAACACCCACCTAGGTACAACTGCCTTTGCAAGGGCCAAATGGTCTCACATCACCAAACGCCGATGGGAAGAACACATTGAGTAGAAGCAGCACACAAACTCAAAGCCGCCCTCCTCCTCACTGCTCCAGCATATTCAGCCACGTCAACCACCTGCTGTCCTCCTTGCCCCCTCTCAACCATCCTCCACTGAGTCTCTCTTACGTAGCAGTTCCTGGTCATCTGCCCACAGTCAGGTGTCTCGTCAAGGACATGTTTGAGCGTAAGAAGCCAATTTCTCAAAGTCACCCCCTTGCGCGCGTTCTGACAGCTGGCTTGTCTGAACTCTTAGCCCGCCAGCTTTACCATACAAGCTGGTGGAGTCTGATGCTTTCAAAAAAATTTTATCTATTGGGACACCGCAGAGTGGAAGGTACCTGGCAGAAATTTCTTTTCACAAAAGGCAATCCCCAAACCGTTACTCTGTTGAGCGAAAGGAAGTTAATGCCATGTCTGGCACACAGCATTGGGGCAAGGGTCCATATGACCACGGATTGCTGGTCTGCAAAGCATGGTCAGGGCAGGTATATCACCTACACTGCGCATTGGGGTAAACGTGCTGACGTCTGACAAGCATGGAATGCGTGGCTCTGCAGAAGAGTTTGGTGACACCGCCACGACTTGCAGGCAGGCCTGCTGCTACCTCCTCTTACTCTCCTACTCCATCCTTTTCCATAACCTCTTCCATAACCTCTTCCTCGGCTGAGTCCTTTTCTGCTTCTGCGTCTTGCTCCACATCAATGGCACCCCCCCAGCTCCCCAGGTACTATTCCACCATCCCGGATACGGCAGTGTCACGGCCGTCTTGGGGTTGACTTGCCTGAAAGCGGAGAGTCACACCGCACCAGCACTCCTGACCGCCCCTGAACGTACAGGTGGATCAGTGGCTGACTTCGCACCAACTGGAGATTGGCAAGGTTGTTTCTGACAAAGGAAGTAATTTGGTGGCGCATTGAAATTGGGCAAGTTGACACATGTGCCGTGCATGGCACATGTGTGTAATCTGATTGTACTTACGCTTTGTGCATAAGTACCCAGGCTTACAGGACGTCCGCTGAAGCAGGCCAGGAAGGTGTGTGGCCATTTCAGGCGTTCCTACATGGCCATGGGTGCACTTGTCCGATATCCAGCGTCGAAACAACCTGCCAGTGAGGCGCTTGATTTGCGATAGCCCGACACGGAGGAATTCAACACTCCTAATGTTCGACCGCCTGCTCCAACAAGAAAAAGCTGTTAATGAGTATTTGTATGACCGGGGTGCTAGGACAGCCTCTGGGGAGCTGGGGATTTTTTTGCCAAATTACTGGACGCTCATGCGCAATGCCTGTAGGCTCATGCGTCCTTTTGAGATGGTGACAAACCTTGTCAGTCTCACCGAAGGCACCATCAGCGACATCATACCATTTGTTTTCTTCCTGGAGCGTGCCCTGTGAAGAATGCTGGATCAGGCCATAGATGAGCGTGAAGAGGAAGAGTTTTGGTGTCCATCACCACCACAAACAGCCTTATCAGCATCGCTTGCTGGACCTGTGGCAACGCAGGAAGAGGATTGTGAGGAAGAGGAGTCAGAGGAGGAATGTGGCTTTGAGGAGGAGGAGGAGGACCAAGCACAACAGGCATCCCAGGGTGCTCGTTGTTGTCACCTCTCTGGTACCCGTGGTGTTGTATGTGGCTGGGGGGAAGAAGATACCCTCAGTGAGATCAGTGAGGATGAGGAACGGGACATGATTAGCTCGGCATCCAACCTTGTGCAAATGGGGTCTTTCATGCTGTCGTGCCTGTTGAGGGACCCTCGTATAAAAAAGCTGAAGGAGAATGACCTGTACTGGGTGTCCACGCTACTAGACCCCCGGTATAAGCATAAAGTGCCTGAAATGTTACCAAATTCCCGCAAGTCGGAAAGGATGGAGCATTTTAAAAATAAATTAAAAACTATGCTTTACACAGCGTATAAGGGTGATGTCACAGCACAACGGGAATCTAACAGGGGAAGAGATGAAAGTAATCCTCCTCCTCCTCCCACGACCACGGCGGCAAGGACAGGACGCTTTCCTGACGTCTTGTTGATGGAGGACATGCGGACCTTTTTAACTCCTATGAATCGCCAGAGCCTTTCGGGATCCAGCCTCAGAGAAAGACTGAACCGACAGGTAGCAGACTACCTAGCATTAACTGCGGATTTCGACACTCTGAGGAGCGATGGACCCCTTGGACTACCCCTTGGTGTGTGCTGGCTGGACCTGTGGGCCTGAGCTATCCCATTTGCAATTGAACCTTCTGGCCTGCCCCGCTTCAAGTGTCCCTGTCCGAAAGGACCTTCAGTGCGCAGGAGGGTTTTGTCACTGAGAATAGAAGTCGCCTAGGTCAAAAAAGTCTTGACTATCTCACCTTTATTTAAAATGAATGAGGATGGATCCCGTAGGGACTGACATTGGGCGACTCATATTGAGTAAAAAAGGCCTGATGATGAGATGAGCTGCCCTTGGGCTAACAAATGGTACACACGCTGGCTTTTTTTTCTATCATGCAGGATTGACTTGCGTGACTTATCCGCCAACAACTAGTGTTCAAGCAGCAAGTTTTAGGGCACTTTCTAACTGTTTTACAAACATCAATTTTTCTGGGCCGCTGCTACAGCAGTGGCTGCAACAATACCGAATTTCTCATGCATTTGTACATGCCTAATTTTTCTGGCCTCTGCTGCTGCACTGTGGCTACAAAACTCAAAGCAAAAAAACCCGCACATAACAGTGATTAAACTGTTAAGAATAGTACTACTTAACACACCACTCATATCTGGTGGCACAGTAGACTGCACGCGCAGTGCCCCAAAATTTGAAGGAGGAGGACCGACCAAGGATCTTTATCCGTCTCTTGGTTCCTCTAAATTATCTCCGGGTTCCATCAATGCCATACCTGTAGTCTATTGTGCAAAAAGGATGGCTTATGTGATGTTTCAATGCTGTTGTGCCTGTTGAGGGTCGTGGGCCATCTTATAAAAAGGCTGAAGGGAACGACTTGTACTGGGTGTCCAAGCACGTTTTTTGTTCAATATTCCCGGTTCCTCTAAATTATCTCCGGGTTCCTCAAATCAATGCCATACCTGTACTCGATTGTGTAAAAGGATGGCATATGTGGTGTTTCATGCTGTTGTGCCTGTTTTGGGTTGTGGGCCATCGTATAAAAAGGCTGAAGGAGAACGACCTGTACTGGGTGTCCAAGCACGTTTTTTGTCCAATATTCACGGTTCCTCTAAATTATCTCCGGGTTCCTCAAATCAATGCCATACCTGTACTCGATTGTGCAAAAGGGTGGCATATGTGGTGTTTCATGCTGTTGTTTCTGTTGAGGGTCCGAGACCCTCGTCTAAAAAGGCCGAAGGAGAACAAAGTGTACTGGTTGTCCAAGCATCTTTTTCCATCTCCCGGTTCCTAAAAATTATCTCCGGGTTTCTAAAATGGATGCCATACCTGTACTCTATTGTGCAAAAGGATGGCATATGTGGTGTTTCCTGCTGTTGTTTCTGTTGAGGGTCCCCGACCCTCAACAGAAAAGGCTGAAGGAGAACAAAGTGTACTGGTTGTCCAAGCTTCTTTTTCCATCTCCCGGATCCTAAAAATTATCTCCGGGTTTCTAAAATGGATGTCATATCTGTACTCTATTGTGCAAAAGGATGACATATGTGGTGTTTCATGCTGCTGTTTCTGTTGTTGAGGTCCGGGACCCTCGTCTAAAAAGGCTGAAGGAGAACAAAGTGTACTGGTTGTCCAAGCATCTTTTTCCATCTCCCCGGTTCCTAAAAATTATCTCCGGGTTTCTAAAATGGATGCCATACCTGTACTTGATTGTGCAAAAGGATGGCATATGTGGTGTTTACTGCTGTTGTTTCTGTTGAGGGTCCGGGACCCTCGTCTAAAAAGGCTGAAGGAGAACAAAGTGTACTGGTTTGTCGCAAGCTTCTTTTTCCATCTCCCGGTTCCTAAAAAATTATCTCCGGGTTTCTAAAGATGGATGCCATACCTGTACTCTATTGGTGCAAAAGGATGGCATATGTGGTGTTTCCTGCTGTTGTTTCTGTTGAGGGTCTGGACCCTCTTATAAAAAGGCTGAAGGGGAAACAACCTGTACTTTACTGGGTGTCCAAGCATGGTGTTTTGTTCAATTTCCCAGTTCTAAAATATCTCCGGGTTTCTAAAATCAATTCCGTATCTGTACTCTATTGTTCAAAAGGATCGGCATATGTCCTGTTTCCTGCTGTTGTTTCTGTTGAGGGTCATGGACCCTCTTATAAAAAGGCTGAATGAGAACGAATTGTACTGGGTGTCCAATCATTTTTTTTTGTTCAATTTTCCCGGTTCCTAGAAAATTATCTCTGGGTTTCTAAAGATCAGAATGCCGTACCTGTACTCTATTTAGTTCAAAAGGATGCCATATGTCCTCTTTCCTGCTGTTGTTTCTGTTGAGGGTCCTGGACCCTCTTATAAAAGAAGGCTGAAGGAGAACGAGATTGTACTGGGTGTCCAATCATTTTTTTTGTCAATTTCCTGGTTCCTAAAAATTACTCTGGGTTTCTAAAAATCAATGCCGTACCTGTACTCTGTACAGGACAGCTCTTTGCATACATGCGCACACAGACTCTGTAACGGATGCCTCTTTTAGGGAGAGGTGCAGCCATAATGCAGGGTCAGAACCTCTGTCTGCAACTGGTATACTTGATTGTGCAAAAGGAAGGTAACCTTACCATGGTTCCTGACTGCACGTCTTGTTGTTATATTTTGGTGAGGGTAATCATGATGGCCATGTAGACCTCCCCAGAGAGGTCTGGAAGTAACAGGGATGAAAGTGCTAAGAATAGTACTACTTTACACAAGCAAGTTAGCCATGGGTCCCAGTCCAAGAACGCATGTATTGTTGTTTTATTTGGTGCGACTAATCAAGCAGGCCATATAGACCTCCCACCATTAGGAGGACAGACCAATCACAGGGATTAAACTGCTAAGAATAGTAATACTTAAGAAAACCTAGTTATACCAGAACCACCATGGGTCCCAGACCGCATGTTTGGTTGTTATACTTTGTCAGGGTAATCATGCAGGCCATATAGACCTCCCTTGATAGGGGGAGTAACAGGGATTAAAGGTGCTAAGAATAAGTACAATTTAAACACAACCTAGTTACACTAGTTCCCAGACCACATGTCTTATTGTTATATTTTGGTAAGGTAATCATGCAGGCCATATAGACCTCCCCCCGATAGGTGGGAGTAACAGGGATTAAAGTGCTTGAGAAAAGTACTACTTAACACAACCTAGTTACCATGGGTGCCAGAACCGCGTGTCTTGTTGTTATACTTTGTCAGGGTAATTCATGCAGGCCATATAGACCCTCCCCCGATAGGAGGAGTTACAGGGATGACAGTGCTAAGAATAGTACTACTTTACACAACCTAGTTACCATGGGTCCCAGACCGCATGTTTAATTATTATACTTTGTCAGGGTAGTTATATATCTAACAAATCTATCTATCTTCTATCGATTTCTATCTAACTATCAATCTATGTATATCTATCTATCCTATCTATCTATCTTCTGTCCGGACTGTTTTGAGACAGCCACTTGTGTTTTTGACAAATTTGAAGTAGGAGGACAGACCAATCACAGGGATTAAACTGCGAAGAATAGTAATACTTAAGAAAACCTAGTTATACCAGTACCACCATGGGTCCCAGACCGCAGTGTTTGTTGTTGTATACTTTGTCAGGGTAATCATGCAGGCCATATAGACCTCCCCCGATAGGGGGAGTTACAGGGATGAAAATGCTAAGAATAGTACTACTTAACACAACATAGTTACCATGGGTCCCAGAACGCATGTTTTGTTGTTATACTTTGTCAGGTTAATCATGCAGGCCATATAGACCTCCCTTGATAGGGGGAGAACAGGGATTAAAGTGCTAAGAATAGTACAACTTAACACAACCTAATTAACATTAACAGTGTTCCCAGACCGCATGTCTTGTGTTAGATTTTGCCAGGATAATCAGGCACGCCATATAGACCTCCCCCGATAGGGGGGAGTAACAGGGATTAAAGTGCTAAGAATAGTACTACTTAACACACCTTGTTACCATGGGTCCCACCACCGCATGTTTTTGTTGTTATACTTTGTCAGGGTAATCATGAAGGCCATATAGCCCTCCACCGAAAGGGGGAGTAAGAGGGATTAAACTGCTAAGAAAAGTTTTACTTAACACAACCTAGTTACCATGGGTCCCAGACAGCATGTCTTGTTGTTATATTTTGTCAGGGTAATCATGCAGGCCATATAGACCTCCCCCGATAGGAGGAGTTACAGGGATGAAAGTGCTAAGAATAGTACTACTTAACAAAACCTAGTTACCATGGGTCCCAGGCCCGCATGTTTTGTTATTATACTTTGTCAGGGTAATCATGCAGGCCATATAGACCTCCCTTCATAGGGGGAGGTAAGAGGGATTAAAGTGCTAAGAAATAGTACTACTTAAAACACAACCTAGTTATCATGGGGACCCAGAGACCGCAGGTCTTATTATTATATTTTGTAAGGGTAATCATGCAGGCGCTTATAGACCTCCCCCGATAGGGGGGAGTTACAGGGATTAAAGTGCTAAGAATAGTACTACTTAAAAACACAACCTAGTTGAACACTGGTTCCCAGACCGGCATGTCTTATGTTATATTTTGGTAAGGTAATTATGCAGGCCATATAGGACCTCCCCGATAGGGGGAGTAAACAGGGATTAAAGTGCTAGAAAAGTACTACTTAACACAACCTAGTTACATTGGGTCCCAGACCGCGTGTCTTGTTGTTATATCATTGTAAGGGTAATCATGCAAGCCAAATACAACCTCCCCCGATAGGAGGAGGTTACAGGGATGAAAGTGCTAAGAATAGTACTACTTTAACACAACCTAGTTACCATGGGTTCCAGACTGCATGTTTAATTATTATACTTTGTCAGGGTAATTATATATCTAACAAATCTATCTATTTATCTTCCTATCGATTCTATCTAACTATCAATCTATGTATATCTATCTATCCTATCTATCTTGTGTCCGGACTGTTTTGAGACAGCCAATTGTGTTTTTGACAAATTTGAAGTAGGAGGACAGACCAATCACAGGGATTAAACTGCTAGAATAGTAATACTTAGAAAACCTAGTTATACCAGAAACCACCATGGGTCCCAGGACCGCATGTTTTGTTGTTATACTTTGTCAGGGTAATCAATGCAGGCCATATAGACCTCCCTTGATAGGGGGGAGTAACAGGGATTAAAGTGCTAAGAATAGTACAAACTTAACACAACCTAGTTAACACTAGTTCCCAGAACCGCATGTCTTATTGTTATATTTTGGTAAGGTAATTATGCAGGCCATATAGACCTCCCCCGATAGGGGGTGAGTAACAGGGATTAAAGTGCTAGAAAAGTTACTACTTAGACACACACCTAGTTACCTTGGGTCCCAGACCCGCGTGTCTTGTTGTTATACTTTTGTCAGGTAATCATGCAGGCCATATAGACCGTCCCCCCGATAGGAGGAGTTTACAGGGAATGAAAGTGCTAAGAATAGTAATACTTTACACAACCTAGTTACCATGGGTCCCAGACCGCAGAGGTTTTAATTATTATACTTTGTCAGGGTAGTTATATATCTAACAAATCTATCTATTTATCTCTATTGATTCTATCTAACTATCAATCGATGAATATCTATCTATCCTATCTATCGATCTTCTGTCGGACTGTTTTGAGACAGCCACTTGTGTTTTTGACAAATTTGAAGTAGGAGGACAGACCAATCACAGGGATTAAACTGCGAAGAATAGTAATACTTAAGAAAACCTAGTTATACCAGTACCACCATGGGTCCCAGATGAAAATGCTAAGAATAGTACTACTTAACACAACATAGTTACCATGGGTCCCAGAACGCATGTTTTGTTGTTATACTTTTTCAGGTTAATCATGCAGGCCATATAGACCCTCCCTTGATAGGGGGAGTAACAGGGATTAAAGTGCTAAGAATAGTACAATTTAAACACAACCTAATTAACATTAACAGTGGTTCCCAGACCGCAGTCTTGTTGTTAGATTTTGTCAGGATAATCAAGGCAGGCCATATAGACCTCCTCCGATAGGGGGAGTAACAGGGGATTAAAGTGCTAAGAATAGTAAAACTTAACACAACCTAGTTAACAGTGGTTCCCAGACCGCATGTCTTGTTGTTATATTTTGCCAGGATAATCAGGCACGCCATATAGACCTCCCCCGATAGGGGGAGTAACAGGGATTAAAGTGCTAAGAATAGTACTACTTAACACAACCTAGTTACCATGGGTCCCAGACCGCATGTTTTGTTATTCTACTTTGTCAGGGTAATCATGCAGGCCATATAGACCTCCCTTGATAGGGGGAGTAACAGGGATTACAGTTCTAAGAATAGTACTACTTAACAAACGTAGTTACCTTGGGTCCCACACCGCATGTTTTGTTGTTATACTTGTCAGGTTAATCATGAAGGCCATATAGACCTCCACCGAAAGGGGGAGTAAGAGGGATTAAACTGCTACGAAAAGTTTTAATTAACACAACCTAGTTACCATGGGTCCCAGACAGCATGTTCTTGTTGTTATACTTTGTCAGGGTAATCATGCAGGCCATATAGACCTCCCCCGATAGGAGGAGTTACAGGGATGAAAGTGCTAAGAATAGTACTACTTAACAAAACCTAGTTACCATGGGTCCCCAGACCGCATGTTTTGTTATTATACTTTGTCAGGGTAATCATGCAGGCCATATAGACCTCCCTTCATAGGGGGAGTAACAGGGATTAAAAGTACTAAGAATAGTACTGCTTAACACAACCTAGTTACCATGGGTCCCACACCGCATGTTTTGTTGTTATACTTTGTCCAGGGTAATCATGCAGGCCATTATAGACCTCCCACTGAAATGGGGAGTAAGAGGGATTAAACTGCTAAGAAAAGTTTTACTTCACACAACCTAGTTAACCATGGGTCCCAGACCAGCGTGTCTTGTTGTTATACTTTGTCATGGTAATCATGCAGGCCATATAGACCTCCCCCGATAGGAGGAGTTACAGGGATGAAAGTGCTAAGAATAGTACTACTTAACACAACCTAGTTACCATGGGTCCCAGACCGCATGTTTAATTATTATACTTTGTCAGGGTATTATATATCTAACAATCTATCTATTTATCTTCTATCAATTCTATCTAACTATCATATCTAGTATATCTATCTATCTATCCTATCTATCTATCTCGTGTCCGGACTGTTTTGAGACAGCCACTTGTGTTTTTGAAAAATTTGAAGTAGGAGGACAGACCAATCATCTTCTTCCATCTCCCTGTTCCAAAAATGCAGGCCATATAGACCTCCCCCGATAGGGGGAGTAACAGGTTGTAGTAAACTGCTAAGAATAGTACTACTTAACACACCACGGGTCCCAGACCGCATGTCTTATTGTTATACTCTGTCAGGGAAATTATATATCTTTCAAATCTATCTATTTATCTATCAAATCTATCTATCTATCTATCAAACGTATCTATCAAATGTATATTGCATCTATTGATCAATATAATTCGTATCTATAGAATGTATATTACATCTTTTGATTGATGTAATTCATATCTATCAAATGTATATTGCATCTTTGGATCGATAACATTCGTATCTATCAAATGGATATTCCATCTATTGATCAATGTAATTCGTATCTATCAAATGTATATTGCATCTATTGATCTATGTAATTTTGTATTGATCATTTGTATATTGCATCGTTTGAACTATGTAATCTATGTATCTATCTATCTATCTATCTATCTATCTATCTATCAAATCTATCTATCTCGTGGTTGTGCAAATGGACTGTTTGCGGTTATTTGTGGTGCGTTACACTTGGAGTTTGGTCTGTCACTGTGAAGCGGGCGTAACCCTTACACTACCTGATCGATAGGACATCATAACTGATGTTTTAAAGCACGTTATTGCAAACAATTTAGGAATCTTAGGTGATTTAGGCCCTTTATGGGTTAAAAGCAGACTCTGCATCAACTATGTAATTTTCCATGGAGTTTTTGACATGGATCCCCCTCCAGCATTGCCACAGTCTAGGTGTTAGTGCCCTTGAAACAACTTTTCCATCACTATTGTGGCCAGAAAGAGTCCTTGTGGGTTTTAAAGTTTGCCTGCCTATTGAAGTCAATGGCGGTTCGCGCGGTTCACCGAAATTTTAAGTTCGCGACATCACTATGCACAAGCAGTTAATTGTGCAATGATAAATGCTGACAGCGTATGCTGTCGTATTCATCGATGTCTGTCGGACATGATCCGCTGAGCCTCATAGTCTCTGGTTGCCAGGTGAAAATGTGTACAATAACCACTGAAAATTATTTACTAATTAATATAATTAACTGGATATAAACCCCAGCATTTTTCTTTTATGATTCAGATACCGCATGCAATTTTAAACAACTTTCTAATTTACTTTTAATTATCAGTTTTTCTTCTGTCTTGTCCTGTCATGTAGTGCTCCAGATGCCTACCTAGGTATCTCTTCCACACAGAATATCATGGGAACGAAGCAAATTTGAAAATAGAAGTAAATTGGAAACTTTTTAAAAATGGTATGCTCTGTCTGAATCACAAATTATAATTTTTGCTTTTTCATATCCCTTTAAGAATCAAACCAATAGTGGGGGCATTGCCCGGGCTAGGATCTAAGATGGCCTCTAAACTGGGAGCTCTGCAAAGCTGATTTACAATCCGCCTTGTAATCTGGATATTCTGAAACCATCCAGTGTTTAATTGTGCTTTATTATATATTGTACATAGTGCTGAGCTGGATTATATAAATTCTGGACAGAACAGGACTCTCCAGGCTGGGTCGTTGAGGTCTTCTGGCGGCTCTTGAAGAGAGAGATCTCAGCAGCGCCCTCCGGGGAACCGGGTAAGATGAGTAAACTAAGTTTCTTTGCATAGCAGAGATAATAAAGCTGTCAACATGGAGGAACTCTATATATATACATGCAAGCCCTATTTAACGATTTTGAGAGGAACATGATAAACCGATTTGAGCGCTTACAGTCCCTGATTGAGCAGATGGTGGAAAAGAAGAGCGCTTCTGAGCCTGCAGCACTAGTGAGCATGGGGCCTATAGCTCAGTGGCAGGACACTCGTGTGTGCTCCAATTCACAGTTTTAGGAGAGTGATGTGTTATGTCCATTGATGGACCTCCGTGGAAAACTCTCTCATTTTCTTATACTCTCTGTGCAGTGGTAGGAGGCGGCTGACCCTCCTGTACAACACACGTGACTTACATGTTTGCAGGGACTGGAGCGAATGGTTTCATAAGAGATACAGAGCAGAAAAACACAGAGCCCCACATCTATCAGAGCTTGCTGGCGGTGCTCCGCGATCAGTCTGGTTCAATGGAGGTGGCAGCAGACGGTTCCAGTTCTGCCATGTGACAAGCCTTTGCTTTTCAGAAGGGGGACACTATCATAAGGGACAAGGTTCCACCAGAACACTAAACCAGAAGGTAGTTGCCCAGTTTGGACACCGGACCCATTGGAACCAGAGCTCTGGAAAGACTCTAGGGACTCGAGTTGGAGTGGGTTAGAGAGTGTGAAGGAACTGATATCTGTGCTCCACTGTCCAGGGGTCTTTCAGTCTCACATTGGTTGCAAGGAACATGAAGATCAGGCCACTATTTCCCTTTTGCTGACTATGTGATGCTTATAATGACTGCTTGGTGGGGAAAGTTACTTGATAACTCTCTGTTATATATATACTCTTTTTTTTTTCTCTTTTCAACAGGGACAATCTTATTCCTTGTTGATTGTCCATTCTAACCAGGCTATTTTCCACAGACTTTTGCATAAATGTGTGTTAGGTGACATATGCAAGGTTCCTATGTTGCGATTAAGAAATCTTATAAACTTAAGTAGTTGCGCTTAGTCTGCAGTCACTGTACCCCTTTGTCAAGGTTTTTTTGCTAGTGTATCCTATGGGTGTCATATTTAGTATTGTTATGTACTGCTATATTGGAACTGAACCTTTTTTGCATTTATAGTGTATATTAGAATAGGGGAACATATGCACTAATGCCACTATATGTTTTGTCCTTGCTATCTCCTACTTAGTGCAGTACATGGTAAGCAGACACTGGGGTATGTAATAGATAATAAATTGTTCCAAATTTAACTTGCTTCAGATGGGAAGTTTATATAGACTTGATAATTTCTGAAAATGATTGGCAAACATGTGTAGTTTACACAACATGGTCTGACAGCTAAATTAGCTACAGCTGTATAAAGAAGATGTATACTTTTAACAGAATATTCCTCTACAAATAGGCGCATGGAAGTTTGGACCCTATAGTGGTCAGCATTCTGCACATTTTTCCCTACTGGGACTGTATATTCACAGACCCTTATTTTTGAGATTACAATTCTATCCCTCATATAAGGTATTATTATTATTTTTTGAGAGATACTTTTCTTAAGTTCATACATATAGCCTTCAATAGAGCAATTTACAGGCGTCATACTAACCTTCTAATAGTCTGAGCTGTAGTGGCAAGCATATTTTTTTTTAGATATACTCTAAGGGGTAAATTTAACAAGCAGCAGATGTTGCTATCTACCTCCGTACTTTCCAGATCGCTGGAAATAAAGTTAAGAAGCAGCAGTTATAAGACCGCTGCTCCTTAACTCGTCTGTGCAGGGGGCGGTATTGCACAAGCATTTCACAAGAAATGCCTTGTGCTATGATAAGCGGATCATTTCCGCCCGCACATTGATAATTCTACCCCTAAGTGTTATCATTAAGCTATATCTCAGACAATTAGTACAAAATGTTTTTGCCTGTTTTTCAATATAATATCTTCCTCTATAGAATGTCCTGTATAGTGTATCATAGTATTGCTTCTACCATAGGCACATCATTACTATTAACTGTATATACTGCAAGTGTGAATCTTGAACACTTCTGATGTGTAATCAAATACACTTAATATTATAGTACTATAATTATTTCACAGATGTTGGATACCACAGTCCTTAAAAAACCTTTATCTGCTAATTTGGTATGTTATTTGAAAGTTCCAAAAGCAGCCATATAGTTTATCAAACTTTACTGAGTTTCAATTCCAATACTTGTTACCTACACACAGGTATAGTGAGTTTTATATTTTTATATTTGCTACTTACATATAGTGAGTGTACAGGTCCAAAAGTGGCCTGTATCACCTAAAAACCCTCATTTTAGAGAGTTGAGATTACTGAGGTCCAAAAGTGGAGTATGCTGCTCATGAGGGCGAAAAAGAGGGTGGGTTTGCTCCCCCAAATATTTGATGCTTGGTTTTATTTTTGTACAATGATGTTTATGTACATTGTTGTAGTCATATGTATGAACGTGTCCATGTCTTTATAACATGTGTATGCTGTACCGCTAAATGAGCAAACTGGATGTTTGGTAATTTCTTAACCCTCAATAAAAAAATTATTAAAAGAAAAAAAAGAATCAAACCAATAGTGTTCCAAACTATATTACACTATGAATATATGAAAAAACCTGTATTAAGAACTTTTAGATTTTGAAATAAATAAAATTAGTCCAGATTGGATGTTTTATTGATTGTTGTGAAGGAATTATTTACCTACTGTCCTTGTGAGTTCCCGCTGTTTTTATATGGTACTCAAAGACTGATACACCAACCAAATGCCTAGCACCTATCAGTTTAGGCCTTTTGGTCGCATGCTCCATATGTGTTCATTCACACCCACCTGCTATTCCTTCGTGACACTGACGTATATGCCCCAATATTTCCTCCCAGCTCACACACATATACTCTTTCCTCTTTACATTGGGAACTCACATATGCGCCTTACGGCCGGGACACATCTCCTTCAATTACACAAACCTGTACTGCCTGCGGTTTGCTTCGGAGGACTCCCCTCAGTTGCGGATGCCCGGCTCGTCTTCACACGGCGTCCTGTGTTGCTCCTTCCCATTGGCGTGTGTGTGCGATGACGTCAATGGGCGTGCTTCAGTCACATGACCTGCAGTGGGGCGTGGTGGTAAACGGCTCCTGCTCCGTGTGTGCTCTCTCTCGATTACTCTGGCTATACAGACTTCAAAGAATAGAGGCACCTCCACGGCATGCATTTAAAGTTCCTTTTTTTGTCCATACAAACAGCGGATAAATAGTTCTGTCAGTTACACAGCTCAGGTCGGAAAGACTTGAGTTGCTCCCAGTGACCCACTGACGCGTTTTGGCTCGCTGGCCGTAATCGTAGTGTGGTCTGATAGCCTCTTGTCGGCTCCTTTTAAATTTGCAGGCTTTTGCCCATTGGATAAAACCAAAAAAACTGGGGATATAACTCCTGTCTTTCCAAATTCTATCTATTATTCCAAAACACTTACGTACTATATACAGTACTTTTCTTCAATCATCTACCTTGGTTCATGAACATCTTTATATCATATACTTATTTATTTTGCAGATTAAATATATAAATATACTTAAACCTGAATCGGTTACAGAGATTCACATAAAAATACCAATGTGTACATTTCTTATTTATTTCTTCACAAGATTTTAATCTACTCATGCTATTCAGTTTTTTTTACTCTGGGTTTACACTTATGGACTTGTATTGTTTACTTTCTCCTTCCATTAAAATAAACTATAATTATGCTGTTATTTAGCTCATCTTCCCTAGCCAATCGGATACACAGACTGAAGACTACTGCCAGAAATTAATCAAATCATATTCTGAATTCAAGCCAGAAGGCATCCTAGTCTTCAGCCTGTGTATCCAAAATATCTCTCTCTTAGCCAAAATTGATTCCCTGTCTCCACCTCTTGTGCTAGTTTTCACATTATCTATTATGGTCCATCTCAATGATTTACTGCTTTTATTGTGATGATTCTTAAAATTAAGCACTAGCGGTGTGGTCAATTTTCCTAATTTGATATTAGATAGGTGCTCTCTAATTCTATACCTCACTTCTCTTGTCGTGAGTCCCGTGTACTGAACCTCACATTCTATACATATTAGGAGGTAAATAGATTATGTGGCTCTGCAATTAGTACAATTTTTGAATTCAAAAGTTTCTCCTGTTACACTACTTTTGAAACCTGGTCTATGATCCAATTTCTCACAAGCTTTACAGTGTAAGTTGCTGCACCTAAAACCCCTTTGTGTTCTAACCATGAATTCATCCTTGGGGTATCTGATTTTAGTTGGGTAGGTGCTATCCTGTTTTCCTATGGATAATCCTTTTCTAAAAGGAAAACCTACAATTTCTGGGGATGATCTCCTCTAGCCCATTGTATGCTTTCAATATCAGTAAATTATTTTGACAATGTTGCAAATTTTGTTCAATTTGATTATTATATAAAGATGTTCATGAACCAAGGTAGATGATTGAAGAAAATTACTGTATATAGTATGTACGTATTTTGGAATAATAGATAGAATTTGGAAAGACAGGGGTTAATTCCCAGTTTTTTGGTTTTATCCAATGGGCAAAAGCCTGCAAATTTAAAAGGAGCCGACAGAGGCTATCAGACCACACTACGATTACGGCCAGCGAGCCGAAACGCTTCAGTGGGTCACTGGGAGCAACCCAAGTCTTTCCGACCTGAGCTGTGTAACTGACAGAAACTATTTATCCGCTGTTTGTACGACAAATAAAGGAACTTTTAATGCATGCCGTGGAGGTGCCTCTATTTCTTTGAAGTCTGTATACTCAAAGACTGATAAAAATATGTGACACCACAATGATGGTTACTGACTAGGTGCAAATTACTTCTAATAAAAACAAAGCCTCAGCATAGCAGTATCCCTTCCTCTATTAATAGCTGCGTAAAGCCCATCACACTTGAGCCCCACAAAAATGAAGTGACTTAAGCACTGTGCAGTAGCAATACTGAAAGCTGCTACTGTATTCCACCACAACATAACAGCAACATCATATTTGTATCTCAATAACAAGACCTTATATAAGGTACAACTCAATGCCATTTTTTTGATAATGCAGTCCATTTTCCATTGACTATTCATGATATCTTTCAGTGAAGGATTTGAAAAGCCATGTCAACTCTATGAAGGTCAGTGTAAATCCTGTAACAATGTCCTAAACACACATTTTTCTTGATTGTCCTAATTGTTACCAATAATTAGCAATGAGACATATCATGTACATAACTCAGGTGGGTTCTCTAACTGGATTAAAAAACAAAATGGATTGGTATAGCCTAGAAAATTAAGCCAAATATCACCTGTGCATATTTGTACAACTTTTCTAATTAGAAAGGAGATGTATTTGGAAGGCTAAGCAACTTACCTTAGAAGGATATTAAATACTAAAAAAAGTGTTAAAAGATGTACTCTTTAAAGTTATACTACCTGTTTAAATATTGAAAAAAACAAAGGTAAAGTTGTGGTGACCATGAAGCAGCCGTCATTGCCATTTTGTAACTTAGGTTTCATACTGACTGCCTGGATTGTAGCAGTTTTAAGTCTGGAGTTTCCACTTCCACTTTTAATATGAATGGGGATTTTTTTTAGAATGACTTATTAATACATATAATTAATAATTTTGGCCTAGATTATGAGCGTAAAATTGCGCTTTTGTGTGATATTTGTGCTCCACTCAGTAATACCGGCACACGCAAATGTGCGCTGGTATTACAAGTGAAGCGCAATGCGAATGCGACATCACTGGTCAGGGACCAGTTAATCTTTATGTTGTAAGATAATTTTAAACTTGCAGGGATAGAAGTTGTGGTTGTTAATGCTAGCGGTATTTGATCTAATAATGCCAGTACGAGTGTGGATGGTCATATAGATTCTGACCGTGTACAATTTATCCTAAGACTCATAACATTTAGCTTATATTGGTAGCCGCTAGCTGTCAATTTAAACTTACTACTTAAAAACTACTATAGTATATCTGGATATTGGTGGTTATCAGTATTTAGCGATATTTGACTTCAATAACTATACATGGTAGATGATCATATATATTCTAACCATATACAATCCATACTTAGCATTTAATACATAGCAGCCACAGCGGTTTTACTGCAGTTGCAGCTTTTGACGGTTGCATATATACTAACTATATGTAATTTAACTTGTACTTTTTAAGTATTTAGTTTATATCAGCTAACGCCATTTTTTAAGCATTTAGCCAGGGGCGGTTCTACACAGGGGCCCCTGTAAAAATGTCCCTGGCCTCCCCTGTGCCCCCCCCCCCCACCCCTGAGCTGCCCACTGAGCTGAATGAAAAATACCAGACAAGATCAAGGCTATTTATCTGCCTTCCCTGTCCCTGAAATGCTGTCTAGTCAAAGCGTAGGGTTAACAAAGTGAAGTAAAACTTGTGCCCCCTCTCCTTTACGAGATGTGCTACAGTTCTGGGTTGTTGTAGGGGCAGGGCATATTACAGCTGCAGTCTGCAGACAAGAGTTCCAGAAGTGTCATTGGTTGGTTTTGCAGACGTTCTCTCTAGCCCATCACCTCCACAACTCTATAATGACTGCTGGAGTGTTTTTCCTTATTTTTCTAATGTATGTAAATAATTATTTGACACCATTTTCATAGTTAAGTGTATAGCCTTTTTTTTCTTTTCTACTCAGTGTGTGTATGTATGTATGTGTATATGTGTATGAATTTGTGTGTATATATATGTGTGTATGTATGTGTGTGTATATATATATATTATATACACACACACATACACATGTGTATGTGTGTGTGTGTATGTATATGTGTATGGTCTGTGTGTGTTTGTGTGTGTGTATAATAATGTATGCAATGTATGTATGTATATGTGTGTGCATGTATGTATGTATTTGTGTGTATATGTTTGTGTATTTAATTTGTGTGTATATATATATATATGTGTGTATATATATGTGTGTGTATGTATGTATGCAAGTATATATGTGTATGGATGTGTGTGTATATGTGTATGTATGGTGTGTGTGTGTATGTGTGTATATATATATATATATATATATATATATATATATATATATATATATATATATATATATATATATATATATATATATATATATATATGTGTGTGAATGGATGTGTGTATATATATATATATATATATATATATATATATAAACACACATACATACATACATATAAACCATACATATATATATATATACACAAAGGTATATATATATATATATATATATATATATATATATATATATATATATATATATATATATATATATATATATATATATATATTTATATATATATATATATAATATTATATATATATATATATATATATATATATATATATATACAGGGAGTGCAGAATATTAGGCAAGTTGTATTTTTGAGGATTAATTTTATTATTGAACAACAACCATGTTCTCAATGAACCCAAAAAACTCATTAATATCAAAGCTGAATATTTTTGGAAGTCGTTTTTAGTTTGTTTTTAGTTTTAGCTATTTTAGGGGATTATCTGTGTGTGCAGGTGACTATTGCTGTGCATAATTATTAGGCAACTTAACAAAAAACAAATATATACCCATTTCAATTATTTATTTTTACCAGTGAAACCAATATAACATCTCAACATTCACAAATATACATTTCTGACATTCAAAAACAAAACAAAAACAAATAAGTGACCAATATAGCCACCTTTCTTTGCAAGGACACTCAAAAGCCTGCCATCCATGGATTCTGTCAGTGTTTTGATCTGTTCACCATCAACATTGCGTGCAGCAGCAACCACAGCCTCCCAGACACTGTTCAGCAGAGGTGTACTGTTTTCCCCTCCTTGTAAATCTCACATTTGATGATGGACCACAGGTTCTCTATGGGGTTCAGATCAGGTGAACAAGGAGGCCATGTCATTAGATTTTTTTCTTTTATACCCTTTCTTGCCAGCCACGCTGTGGAGTACTTGGACACGTGTGATGGAGCATTGTCCTGCATGAAAATCATGTTTTTCTTGAAGGATGCAGACTTCTTCCTGTACCACTGCTTGAAGAAGGTATCTTCCAGAAACTGGCAGTAGGGACTGGGAGTTGAGCTTGACTCCATCCTCAACCCGAAAAGGCCCCACAAGCTCATCTTTGATGATACCAGCCCAAACCAGTACTCCACCTCCACCTTGCTGGCGTCTGAGTCGGACTGGAGCTCTCTGCCCTTTACCAATCCAGCCACGGGCCCATCCATCTGGCCCATCAAGACTCACTCTCATTTCATCAGTCCATAAAACCTTAGAAAAATCAGTCTTAAGATATTTCTTGGCCCAGTCTTGACGTTTCAGCTTGTGTGTCTTGTTCAGTGGTGGTCGTTTTTCAGCCTTTCTTACCTTGGCCATGTCTCTGAGTATTGCACACTTTGTGCTTTTGGGCACTCCAGTGATGTTGCAGCTCTGAAATATGGCCAAACTGGTGGCAAGTGGCATCTTGGCAGCTGCACGCTTGACTTTTCTCAGTTCATGGGCAGTTATTTTGCGCCTTGGTTTTTCCACACGCTTCTTGCGACCCTGTTGACTATTTTGAATGAAACGCTTGATTGTTCGATGATCACGCTTCAGAAGCTTTGCAATTTTAAGAGTGCTGCATCCCTCTGCAAGATATCTCACTATTTTTGACTTTTCTGAGCCTGCCAAGTCCTTCTTTTGACCCATTTTGCCAAAGGAAAAGAAGTTGCCTAATAATTATGCACACCTGATATAGGGTGTTGATGTCATTAGACCACACCCCTTCTCATTACAGAGATGCACATCACCTAATATGCTTAATTGGTAGTAGGCTTTCGAGCCTATACAGCTTGGAGTAAGACAACATGCATAAAGAGGATGATGTGGTCAAAATACTCATTTGCCTAATAATTCTGCACTCCCTGTATATACACACAAACACACACATAAATATATATATATATATATATATATATATCTCATTTGTTTCCGTTTTTTAATATGCCCCCCTGATTAAACACTGGCCCCCCCAGTAAAATTTGTCTAGAACTGCCACTGCATTTAACCTATGATAACATACTGCTATTTACCGCAATTAAAGTCATTACAAATACTTATTAACTAGCGGTGATTATAAGTATTAGCGGCATCAGAATTACTTGATTTGGGGCAGATGGCCATGTATATTGTTGTTATACATGATTCGTCTTAACCCTTTCATAGTTGGACACTATTATCAACCGTCAATTATAATATATGGAAACGTGTAAAGTTTTATACTTATATTACTTATAATCCATCTTAACCGCACAAGTACTAAAACGATACAAGTAACCGCTATTTATGTAATTAACTAACAGTTATCTTGAGGTTATACTGGGAGCGGGAGGTCTATTATACATTCACAGTAACACGACAATGAATGCATAAAATTATCTGCAAATGAGACATAATTACGGAGAGGAAAGTACTGCAGCTAATAAGACTTACGGCTAGATTTAGAGTTCTGCGGCCAAAGGGGTGGCGTTAGCTACGCTGGCTTTTTTTCTCCCGCACCTTTTAAATACCGCTGGTATTTAGAGTTCACAGAAGGGCTGCGTTAGGCTCCAAAAAGGGAGCGTATAGCATATTTACCGCCACTGCAACTCTCAATACCAGCGGTGCTTACGGACGCGGCCAGCTTCAAAAACGTGCTCATGCATGATTCCCCCATAGGAAACAATGGGGCTGTTTGAGCTGAAAAAAAACCTAACACCTGCAAAAAAGCAGCGTTCAGCTCCTACGCAGCTACATTGTTTCCTATGGGAGGAAACCACTTCCTAAGTCTGCACCTAACACCCTAACATGTACCCTGAGTCTAAACACCCCTAACCTTACACTTTTTAACCCCTAATCTGACACCCCCCGCTATCGCTGACCCCTGCATATTATTATTAACCCCTAATCTGCCGCTCCGTACAACCGCCGCCAGCTACGTTATCCTATGTACCCTAACATCGCCGACCACTATGTTATATTTATTAACCCCTAATCTGCCGCCCCCGCTATCGCTGACACCTGCATATTATTATTAACCCCTAATCTGCCGCTCCGTACACCGCCGCAACATACATTATAGTCATTGTACCCCTAATCTGCTGCCCCTAACACCGCCGACCCCTATATTATATTTATTAACCCCTAATCTGCCCCACAATGTCGCCCGCCAGCTACCTACAATAATTAACCCCTAATCTGCCGACCGGAGCTCACAGCTACTATAATAAATGTAATAACCCCTAAAGCTAAGTCTAACCCTAACACTAACACCCCCCTAAGTTAAATATAATTTAAATCTAACGAAATAAATTAACTCTTATTAAATAAATGATTCCTATTTAATGCTAAATACTTACCTGTAAAATAAACCCTAATATAGCTACAATATAAATTATAATTATATTGTAGCTATTTTAGGATTTATATTTATTTTACAGGTAACTTTGTATTTATTTTAACCAGGTACAATAGCTATTAAATAGTTAATAACTATTTAATAGCTACCTAGTTAAAATAATTACAAAATTACCTGAAAAATAAATCCTAACCTAAGTTACAATTAAACCTAACACTAGACTATCAATAAATTAATTAAATACAATACCTACAATTATCTACAATTAAACCTAACACTACCCTATCAATAAATAAATTAAATAAAATACCTACAAATAAATACAATGAAATAAACTAACTAAAGTACAAAAAATAAAAAAAGCTAAGTTACAAAAAATAAAAAAATATTTACAAACATTAGAAAAATATTACAACAATTTTAAACTAATTACACCTACTCTAAGCCCCCTAATAAAATAACAAAAAACCCCAAAATAAAAAAATGCCCTACCCTATTCTAAATTAAAAAAGTTCAAAGCTCTTTTACCTTACCAGCCCTGAAAAGGACCCTTTGCGGGGCATGCCCCAAAGAATTCAGCTCTTTTGCCTGTAAAAAAAACACATACAATACCACCCCCCCCAACATTACAACCCACCACCCACTTACCCTTAATCTAACCCAAACCCCCCTTAAATAAACCTAACAGTAAGCCCCTGAAGATCTTCCTACCTTATCTTCACCTCGCCGGGTATCACACCGATCCGTCCTGGCTCCGATGTCTTGATCCAAGCCCAAGCGGGGGGCTGAAGATGTCCATGATCCGGCTGAAGTCTTCATCCAAGCGGGAGCTGAAGAGGTCCATGATCGGGCTGAAGTCTTCTATCAACGGCATCTTCAATCTTCTTTCTTCCGGAGCTATCATCTTCCAGCCGACGCGGATCTAACCTCTTCTACCGACGCCTACTCGCCGAATGACGGTTCCTTTAAATGACGTCATCCAAGATGACGTCCGTCGAATTCCGATTGGTTGATAGGATTCTATCAGCCAATCGGAATTAAGGTAGGAAAATTCTGATTGGCTGAAGGAATCAGCCAATCAGAATCAAGTTCAATCTGATTGGCTGATCCGATCAGCCAATCAGATTGAGCTCGCATTCTATTGGCTGTTCCGATCAGGGCTGGTAAGGTAAAAGAGCTTTGAACTTTTTTTAATTTAGAATAGGGTAGGGCATTTTTTTATTTTGGGGGTCTTTGTTATTTTATTAGGGGGCTTAGAGTAGGTGTAATTAGTTTAAAATTGTTGTAATATTTTTCTAATGTTTGTAAATATTTTTTTTATTTTTTGTAACTTAGCTTTTTTTATTTTTTGTACTTTAGTTAGTTTATTTCATTGTATTTATTTGTAGGTATTTTATTTAATTTATTTATTGATAGTGTAGTGTTAGGTTTAATTGTAGATAATTGTAGGTATTGTATTTAATTAATTTATTGATAGTGTAGTGTTAGGTTTAATTGTAGATAATTGTAGGTATTGTATTTAATTAATTTATTGATAGTGTAGTGTTAGGTTTAATTGTAACTTAGGTTAGGATTTATTTTACAGGTAATTTTGTAATTATTTTAACTAGGTAGCTATTAAATAGTTATTAACTATTTAATAGCTATTGTACCTGGTTAAAATAAATACAAAGTTGCCTGTAAAATAAATATTAATCCTAAAATAGCTACAATATAATTATTATTTATATTGTAGCTATATTAGGGTTTATTTTACAGGTAAGTATTTAGCTTTAAATAGGAATAATTTATTTAATAAGAGTTAATTTATTTCGTTAGATTTAAATTATATTTAACTTAGGGGGGTGTTAGGGTTAGACTTAGCTTTAGGGGTTAATACATTTATTATAGTAGCGGTGAGATCCGGTCGGCAGATTAGGGGTTAACAATTGTAGGTAGGTGGAGGCGACGTTGGGGGCGGCAGATTAGGGGTTAATAAATATAATATAGGGGTCGGCGGTGTTAGGGGCAGCAGATTAGGGGTACATAGGGATAATGTAGCTGGCGGCGGTGTACGAAGCGGCAGATTAGGGGTTAAAAAAAATATGCAGGTGTCAGCGATAGCGGGGGCGGCAGATTAGGGGTTAATAAATATAATATAGGGGTCAGCGATGTTAGGGGTAGCAGATTAGGGGTACATAGAGACAACGTAGCTGGCGGCGGTGTACGGAGCGGCAGTTAGGGGTTAAAACATTTTAATAGAGTGGCAGCGATGTGGGGGGACCTCGGTTTAGGGGTACATAGGTAGTTTATGGGTGTTAGTGTACTTTAGAGCACAGTAGTTAAGAGCTTTATAAACCGGCGTTAGCCCAGAAAGCTCTTAACTACTGACTTTTTTCTGCGGCTGGAGTTTTGTCGTTAGATTTCTAACGCTCACTTCAGCCAAGACTCTAAATACCGACGTTAGAAAGATCCCATTGAAAAGATAGGATACGCAAACGGTGTAGGGGGATCTGCGGTACGGAAAAGTCGCGGCTGCAAAGTGAGCGTTAGACCCTTTCCTGACTGACTACAAATACCAGCGGGCGGTAAAAACCAGCGTTAGGACCCTTTAACGCTGGTTTTGACGGCTACCGCTCAACTCTAAATCTAGGCCTTAGTGAATTATAACTTTAAAAGCTATTATACAGACCATGCATTGTAACGAATATAAACTTAAGGATAAATTATATCAGTAATATATGTTACGAATCATATGGCATGAATTACTTTTCTTAAAAAGCGGCATTAAATTTGTTACTAATATCAGCCAAGGCTGAATGTTATTACACAAGCACTTCGTACACAAATTTATAAGCACGCTATGAATACTTATATCCTAAGTCAATATATATACGTGATTTAGTATCTAGTATAATTTTTTCAACTATATTAGCTGTATAAACATCTATTTATTATAGTTTAATTGCAGTTTAATATCTGAAGACTATTATTCTTTAGATTTGATTCTATATTAGGGACCCCTTTTAAAACCTTTAGCAGTTAATTCACCAGTGAGTTATTACTTATATAATCTGACTATGGATTAATAACGACATCCTAGGTCAGAGTTTCTTATTACTATTCTCATGATAGTGGATTAACTAATAAACTTTGAAATAGATAATACCGCAATTTCCCTGTGTTTTTAAGCTGTTTTTTTTCTGTGTGTATGTTCAACATCCCCTTTTTTTAATAAGTTTCTATTAAAGATTATATATATTTTTTTTATTTTTTTTTAAACAATTTTTTATTGAGGTTTTTTCGAATGTTACAACCAAAAGAGAGAAAAAAATGTTTGTCACAGATACAATAAATAAATATACATTAACTTTTCAGGCGGGTATATTAACGCCCACATGTGAGTGCTTATTTTGTTCATGACATTATAATGTACAAGAGACTAGGTAACCCAGAAACCTGGGTTAAATAATAATAGATGAGTATCCAAATAGACATTCTTTGCAACTTTCAGATGACAGAAACATGTGAGATAAAATAAATAAAAATAAAATCCAGAACCCACAAAAAACTAGACAAACAAAAATGAAACCTCATTTTTCTTTTTTAAGCTTGAAGGTGAAGTAACTACTGCATTGGTTACTTTGGGGCCGATTTTATCATGAATGTTATATCAAATGTAGTTACTTAGAGTCAGTGAACAAACACATAATGTATGGTGAACTAAAATAATATATATATATATATAGAGTATAATCTCCACGTTGCCATATAGAACATTTATAAGGTTATATATTTTAGTAAAAGTGGGGCAAGTGTGGATTAGTTTATGTTTGGTCGCTTTTGGACCAAATTAGCGGGGAGAGGGGTAAGGGAGTGCAGCGGGCAAGAGCCGCTCAGAGTGGAGTGGGGGAGGGAATGGGGAGCGGAGCCATACAGGATAGCAGAATAGTTAGTGGAGGTCTTATTAAATAGTTACAAGGGTGGGCTTCAAAGAAAGGACCTGCTGTTTATATACATAATAGGGTGGGACATAGCTTTGTCAGAGTATAATAATTAACAAAATAAGGTGTTTCTAGTACGTATGATATGCCAAGAGAGCCTTGGATATAACGGTGCTATAGCATCAAGTGCAGTAATGATGGATGAGCTAACTATATCAGGGAATTGTGATAGGAGCTTACTGTTATAGTCTATGAAAATAATTCCCCCTAGTCTTAAATGTATGTAGTAAAGGGTTTTCTCCCATCTAAAAACAGAAATCTCTCCTGACCCTCCTGAGAGCTTAAGTGTTTAATATAGGGGAACACAAAGAATATAAAATACAAAGTACCTCTTTCTGTATCTGCAGGTCACTTGCATGTCTATGTTCTATAACATGAGGTATACTACAACTGGGTTCTATACTTATTCAAGGTTTCAGACCCCTATGAAAATTAGACATGTCTAACATCTTAATATTGCAGGGAATATAGATAGAGGGTGCATGCATAAACCTTCTGGGAGCTTATTAGCAGTAGCTAACTAGACAAGTTGCAACCGTATATTTAAACTTTCTAAGTGAGTAAAACCCAGAATAATAACCTCTCAACTCTATTTTCTGGATGGATATTAGCTAGAATCCTGTATTCCATCTGGGCATGTAGAGGTGTACCTGAAAATATGAGAGCAGAGAAAATAGACATAGAGCTAGATAGCGTTGCTTATTCATCAAACACTAACCATGCAAAGTACTCAGGAAAATAGTATATATGTAAAAGAAACTATTCTGAAAAGAGTTAGTTTAAACATTAAATGCTACATAAATTATTAGGTGGTGTCTAGTATTTGGGTATTCAACATATAATTATACAGCAACAATCTATATAGTCAGTCCACCATATGTTAACAGACAGAAAGTATATGCTATGATTTTAGGTAGAGCGTATAACTAGTACATAACAAATTGCACGCAGAGAGGAAAATGAATTCTTGCATACACCAAGTGTGCATAAGGGGCCATTTAAAAAACCTTATATTTAGCGGTAGTAGGCTATTATAAAATGTAGTATAACATGCAGTATAAGGCTGCACAATTATGTAGCTTCATTCACACCCAAAGAGTCCAAAAAGGGCCCTCAAACCTTGTCACATGGGTATATAAATAAAGCAAATAGGACTGCATGTATCAGAGAAACTTGAAACCAAATGTGTTGCTGAGATAATAGCTAAGGTGTAGAGTAATAGGCAGGCCAACTATAATGAGGATACTCAGTCTAGTTATGCTTAGCAGACAAGCAGAGAAGAAAAAAAGAAAAAAAAACATAAGTGTTGCTTATGTAAAACAAGAGATGGTGAATAACAATAATAACAAAAATAGCAACAGGTGATATAAATGCAATTAACAATGAGTGACATGAGAGTGACCTATCAGTAAAAGGGAATATGGGCATATTATGATATCACTCTTTTCCTTGCGCAAGATAGATTTGATGTAACCCCTCTTGGGTAACCTATAATTAATTACAACTGAAAACCTAGAACAGTGCTAGATGCTTGTAATATGGAGGGAGAATAAAGTATTAGCTACATTAAACATAGCTAAGCAGCCATTACCGTATATGTAAGGGGATTTTAAGCTAGAAGAACAACACTTGTTTAACAGTTATCTGAGTGGTGTGAATCCCCACAGTATAGGCTAGCCCACTCCTACCCTTGCACAGTACCCCTCCATTAATGATTGTAAGTTCCTTTCTGAAGATAAGACCTTCATAAAATTCGTTGCCCTTTCCATCTGATGGTCGAAGTGTGTACATAAAAGGAAATGGAAAAAACCTCAAAAACAAGTGGTTTAAGGATGAGTTAACCCTACATAGCTATAAGTCATACTTGTGGGATCTGCAACTATAAAAAGGACGGATTCCTTTAACTGTAAGAAACATACCAAAATTAAACATATATGAAAACATGAAGATATATATCAAGCTAATATTAACAGGGTAACAACAACAAAAAACTTAGATAGTTGGAATAATACTATTTCCAATGAATACTTGAAAGAGAATACCCATATTACCGTAAGGGTAGTAATCTTTGCAAAAATAAACGTCTGTTTTTATCTCTGTATTCACCCAATACTACTCCTCTAGCACAGAGCCCATTTAAATGCACCCCTGCAAAACGTATAAAAGGTAACAGCTGCAAGTCTTTTCTGCATATAAGGGGAAATAAAGATAAACATATAATCTGTAATTAAGGATAACGCTGGTCAAACTGCAATACGTTTAATCTAAGTTCAGGAGAGTTCTGGAGGGTATATCAGGATCCTTTCCAGTGGGCACGAAAAGCAGCTTAAATTCAGCCAATAACTCTTCTGAAGCAATAAAGGACAGCATGGGTCGAGAATCTCTGCCATATCTCGTGAGGACATCTTCTTCTGAGGGCCACCAATAAAAGCTCTAAACTGTGAAACTTTGTTGGAGCGTTGGTAGTAGGGTTATCCGAAAATGTGCTGAACTCCAGCTGAGATCTCGGTTTAGTAGGATGGGCAGTCTTCGTTAGGTTTAGCAATGGCAAAGCATCTGAAAGCCTGACTGGGAGCAAGGAATTTACGCTGTCAGATAAGTTAATCATGTGACAGTTAGATTGATGCTTCGGGTCTAGGAGTTCCTGAGGGCTTGTAGATTCTGGGGATCCGGTTTCGTGCTGTCAGGACCCGTCAGGAATGTGAACCCCGTGAATCATTCTCATGTCAGGCAGAGTGATTGCTGTCTTGGAGGTCCGCTCAGGGAGAAGTAGCGTCTCAGCCGATGGTACAAGTTGGTCAGCTAAATTGTGAGTAGCTGGCTTCAAGATCGTTGTGAGATCTTTGAAGTTCTCCTCCATCTGCCATATTAAATTTACTAACAGGGACTGCACCGTGGTACAGAAGTTCTCCTCGGTAGTTATAAGTGTCATTTCTGTAGATGCGTGCGGCTCCATGGGAGAAATTACTAAAAAGATAGTCCAGACGCACAGAGCTCCGTGACTTTGTGGTGGATTTGAAATATGTAATTCAAAGTAAAGTACCTCTCTTTTACTTCTAAGCCAAATCCATTACTCAGTTTCTAACATGAGCTTGCAGGAGACTTTGGCCTAGATTTAGAGTTCGGCGGTAGCCGTCAAAACCAGCGTTAGAGGCTCCTAACGCTGGTTTTGGCCGCCCGCTGGTATTTGGAGTCAGTGATTAAAGGGTCTAACGCTCACTTTTCAGCCGCGACTTTTCCATACCGCAGATCCCCCTACGCCATTTGCGTAGCCTATCTTTTCAATGGGATCTTCCTAACGCCGGTATTTAGAGTCGTTTCTGCAGTGAGCGTTAGAGCTCTAACGACAAGATTCCAGCCGCCTGAAAATAGCAGGAGTTAAGAGCTTTCTGGCTAACGCCGGTTTATAAAGCTCTTAACTACTGTACCCTAAAGTACACTAACACCCATAAACTACCTATGTACCCCTAAACCGAGGTCCCCCCACATCGCCGCCACTCGATTAAAATTTTTAACCCCTAATCTGCCGACCGCCACCTACGTTATACTTATGTACCCCTAATCTGCTGCCCCTAACCCCGCCGACCCCTGTATTACATTTATTAACCCCTAACCTGCCCCCCACAACGTCGCCGCCAGCTACTTAAAATAATTAACCCCTAATCTTCCGACCGCAAATCGCCGCCACCTACGTTATCCCTATGTACCCCTAATCTGCTACCCCTAACATCGCCGACCCCTATGTTATATTTATTAACCCCTAATCTGCCCCCCTCAACGTCGCCGACACCTACCTACACTTATTAACCCCTAATCTGCCGAGCGGACCTGAGCGCTACTATAATAAAGTTATTAACCCCTAATCCGCCTCACTAACCCTATCATAAATAGTATTAACCCCTAATCTGCCCTCCCTAACATCGCCGACACCTACCTTCAATTATTAACCCCCTAATCTGCCGACCGGAGCTCACCGCTATTCTAATAAATGTATTAACCCCTAAAGCTAAGTCTAACCCTAACACTAACACCCCCCTAAGTTAAATATAATTTTTATCTAACGAAATAAATTAACTCTTATTAAATAAATAATTCCTATTTAAAGCTAAATACTTACCTGTAAAATACATCCTAATATAGCTACAATATAAATTATAATTATATTATAGCTATTTTAGGATTAATATTTATTTTACAGGCAACTTTGTAATTATTTTAACCAGGTACAATAGCTATTAAATAGTTAAGAACTATTTAATAGTTACCTAGTTAAAATAATAACAAATTTACCTGTAAAATAAATCCTAACCTAAGATATAATTAAACCTAACACTACCCTATCAATAAAATAATTAAATAAACTACCTACAATTACCTACAATTAACCTAACACTACACTATCAATAAATTAATTAAACACAATTGCTACAAATAAATACAATTAAATAAACTATCTAAAGTACAAAAAATAAAAAAGAACTAAGTTACAGAAAATAATAAAATATTTACAAACATAAGAAAAATATTACAACAATTTTAAACTAATTACACCTACTCTAAGCCCCCTAATAAAATAACAAAGCCCCCCAAAATAAATAATTCCCTACCCTATTCTAAAATACAAATATTACAAGCTCTTTTACCTTACCAGCCCTGAACAGGGCCCTTTGCGGGGCATGCCCCAAGAATTTCAGCTCTTTTGCCTGTAAAAAAAAACATACAATACCCCCCCCCCCAACATTACAACCCACCACCCACATACCCCTAATCTAACCCAAACCCCCCTTAAATAAACCTAACACTAATCCCCTGAAGATCTTCCTACCTTGTCTTCACCATACCAGGTTCACCGATCCGTCCTGGCTCCAAGATCTTCATCCAACCCAAGCGGGGGTTGGCGATCCATAATCCGGTGCTCCAAAGTCTTCCTCCTATCCGGCAAGAAGAGGACATCCGGACCGGCAAACATCTTCTCCAAGCGGCATCTTCTATCTTCTTCCATCCGATGACGACCGGCTCCATCTTGAAGACCTCCAGCGCGGATCCATCCTCTTCTTCCGACGACTAGACGACGAATGACGGTTCCTTTAAGGGACGTCATCCAAGATGGCGTCCCTCGAATTCCGATTGGCTGATAGGATTCTATCAGCCAATCGGAATTAAGGTAGGAATTTTCTGATTGGCTGATGGAATCAGCCAATCAGAATATAGTTCAATCCGATTGGCTGATCCAATCAGCCAATCAGATTGAGCTCGCATTCTATTGGCTGATCGGAACAGCCAATAGAATGCGAGCTCAATCTGATTGGCTGATTGGATCAGCCAATCGGATTGAACTATATTCTGATTGGCTGATTCCATCAGCCAATCAGATAATTCCTACCTTAATTCCGATTGGCTGATAGAATCCTATCAGCCAATCGGAATTCGAGGGACGCCATCTTGGATGACGTCCCTTAAAGGAACCGTCATTCGTCGTCTAGTCGTCGGAAGAAGAGGATGGATCCGCGCTGGAGGTCTTCAAGATGGAGCCGGTCGTCATCGGATGGAAGAAGATAGAAGATGCCGCTTGGAGAAGATGTTTGCCGGTCCGGATGTCCTCTTCTTGCCGGATAGGAGGAAGACTTTGGAGCACCGGATTATGGATCGCCAACCCCCGCTTGGGTTGGATGAAGATCTTGGAGCCAGGACGGATCGGTGAACCTGGTATGGTGAAGACAAGGTAGGAAGATCTTCAGGGGATTAGTGTTAGGTTTATTTAAGGGGGGTTTGGGTTAGATTAGGGGTATGTGGGTGGTGGGTTGTAATGTTGGGGGGGGGGTATTGTATGTTTTTTTTTACAGGCAAAAGAGCTGAAATTCTTGGGGCATGCCCCGCAAAGGGCCCTGTTCAGGGCTGGTAAGGTAAAAGAGCTTGTAATATTTGTATTTTAGAATAGGGTAGGGAATTTTTTATTTTGGGGGGCTTTGTTATTTTATTAGGGGGCTTAGAGTAGGTGTAATTAGTTTAAAATTGTTGTAATATTTTTCTTATGTTTGTAAATATTTTATTATTTTCTGTAACTTAGTTCTTTTTTATTTTTTGTACTTTAGATAGTTTATTTAATTGTATTTATTTGTAGCAATTGTGTTTAATTAATTTATTGATAGTGTAGTGTTAGGTTAATTGTAGGTAATTGTAGGTAGTTTATTTAATTATTTTATTGATAGGGTAGTGTTAGGTTTAATTATATCTTAGGTTAGGATTTATTTTACAGGTAAATTTGTTATTATTTTAACTAGGTAACTATTAAATAGTTCTTAACTATTTAATAGCTATTGTACCTGGTTAAAATAAATACAAAGTTACCTGTAAAAAAAATATTAATCCTAAAATAGCTATAATATAATTATAATTTATATTGTAGCTATATTAGGATTTATTTTACAGGTAAGTATTTAGCTTTAAATAGGAATCATTTATTTAATAAGAGTTAATTTATTTCGTTAGATAAAAATTATATTTAACTTAGGGGGGTGTTAGTGTTAGGGTTAGACTTAGCTTTAGGGGTTAATACATTTATTAGAATAGCGGTGAGCTCCGGTCGGCAGATTAGGGGTTAATAATTGAAGGTAGGTGTCGGCGATGTTAGGGAGGGCAGATTAGGGGTTAATACTATTTATGATAGGGTTAGTGAGGCGGATTAGGGGTTAATAACTTTATTATAGTAGCGCTCAGGTCCGCTCGGCAGATTAGGGGTTAATAAGTGTAGGCAGGTGTCGGCGACGTTGTGGGGGGCAGATTAGGGGTTAATAAATATAACATAGGGGTCGGCGATGTTAGGGCAGCAGATTAGGGGTACATAGGGATAACGTAGGTGGCGGCGGTTTACGGAGCGGCAGATTAGGGGTTAAAAGTGTAATGCAGGGGTCAGCGATAGCGGGGGCGGCAGATTAGGGGTTAATAAGTGTAAGGTTAGGGGTGTTTAGACTCGGGGTACATGTTAGAGTGTTAGGTGCAGACGTAGGAAGTGTTTCCCCATAGGAAACAATGGGGCTGCGTTAAGAGCTGAACGCTGCTTTTTTGCAGGTGTTGGGTTTTTTTTCAGCTCAAACTGCCCCATTGTTTCCTATGGGAGAATCGTGCACGAGCACGTTTTTGATGCCGGCCGCGTCCGTAAGCAACTCTGGTATCGAGAGTTGCATTTGCGGTAAATATGCTCTACGCTCCTTTTTTGGAGCCTAACGCAGCATTTGTTTGAACTCTCGATACCAGAGTTAAATTTATGGTGCGGCCAGAAAAAAACCCGCGGAGCGTTAACAGCCCTTTTACCGCCGAACTCCAAATCTAGGCCTTTGTTAGGCCTTTTGGGTGGTAAACAAATTAATCAATAGTCCCCCAATAATATGAGTAAGAGCCGGAGCTCTTACTGCATGCGACCAGTCAGCTTGGTAGTTGGCTCCGCCTAAAGATTATATTTTAACATATGCACTCCCCCTCCCCCTTAATTTCTCTATCTATCTGTCCAATAAGGCCTGAAAGGAATGTGAGTGCTTCACAAATGTACATAAGTGTCAGTCAATGACTGATTCATCTTTGTTCTACATACAAAGTACATAGCACCCCTCCTTATTACTACGATATTGTATGTATTTGATTTTCTAGATCAATAACTGATAATTGATATTAGCATCCTTGCCATTCCATCCTAGTAGTGCCATTAGTACCCCTGTTTTTTCTTCACTTGTAATTTAGCCATTTATATTATAATATTAATGTGTTTAATGTCCCTTTAAGATACAGAACATATGAAATTATTTTTATAGTAAATGTAACAATGTTTAGCGCTGTATAACAGCTCATTATAAATTGTAAACCAATCAGTCTGTACAAGAATTAAAGACTTAAGTTATTTATAGTTACCCTCTCAATGAAATATTACTTTCCTATAGTAAATATGAAAACCTAACTTTGTTATCATAGTTCATGATCTCTTCATCCAAATTGGCTTACTCACAAGCCAGACAAGATTGAAACATAGAGGTATAAATGTTTCATAAATATAACTAAGCTATTTAAAGTACTTGAAATACCCTACAGACATTGTTTCCTTTTTAGTTATCCTGATAAGTACTTGGAAGATATTTCTGTATATTTTTAATATATTCAGTATGTTTTCATTTATTGATTAACTTAGTTTATATGCTGAAATAATGCCTCCTATTACTGCACAAAGTGAATATTTTTATAAATATTTGCTGGGTTTTATTTTAAATTCACAATCTCTTTGACCTCCAAAACACATCAAAGACAGTTTTCTGTATATAAAGCCTGAATAAAATTCATAGAAAGTCATTAAAAGCTTTCTACATTACTCAAAGTAATTTTGTACAATGCCTTTTTATTAAATGTTAAAAAAGTACAGTTTAAACAACTTCATACTCAAGATACATTGTTAGCAAAAACACGTCACGTAAAAAGATAAGCTTCAAAAAAGTAAGGCCTAGATTTAGAGTTTGGCGGTAGCCGTGAAAACCAGCGTTAGAGGCTCCTAACGCTGGTTTTAGGCTACCGCCGGTATTTGGAGTCAGTCAGGAAAGGGTCTAACGCTCACTTTTCAGCCGCGACTTTTCCATACCGCAGATCCCCTTACGTCAATTGCGTATCCTATCTTTTCAATGGGATCTTTCTAACTCCGGTATTTAGAGTCGTGTCTGAAGTGAGCGTTAGAATTCTAACGACAAAACTCCAGCCGCAGAGAAAAGTCAGTAGTTAAGAGCTTTCTGGGCTAACGCCGGTTCATAAAGCTCTTAACTACTGTGCTCTAAAGTACACTAACACCCATAAACTACCTATGTACCCCTAAACCGAGGCCCCCCCACATCGCCGACACTCGATTACATTTTTTTAACCCCTAATCTGCTGACCGCCACCTACGTTATACTTATGTACCCCTAATCTGCTGCCCCTAACACCGCCGACCCCTATATTATATTTATTAACCCCTAACCTGCCCCCCACAACGTCGCCGCCAGCTACCTACAATAATTAACCCCTAATCTGCAGACCGCCACCTACGTTATACTTATGTACCCCTAATCTGCTGCCCCTAACACCGCCGACCCCTATATTTATATTTATTAACCCCTAATCTGCCCCCCTCAACGTCGCCTCCACCTGCCTACACTTATTAACCCCTAATCTGCCGAGCGGACCGCACCGCTACTATAATAAAGTTATTAACCCCTAATCCGCCTCACTCCCGCCTCAATAACCCTATAATAAATAGTATTAACCCCTAATCTGCCCTCCCTAACATCGCCGACACCTAACGTCAATTATTAACCCCTAATCTGCCGACCGAATCTCGCCGCTACTGTAATAAATGGATTAACCCCTAAAGCTAAGTCTAACCCTAACCCCCCCCTAAGTTAAATATAATTTAAATCTAACGAAATAAATTAACTCTTATTAAATAAATTATTCCTATTTAAAGCTAAATACTTACCCTAATATAGCTACAATATAAATTATAATTATATTATAGCTATTTTAATATAATGGCGTCCCTCGAATTCCAATTGGCTGATAGGATTCTATCAGCCAATCGGAATTAAGGTAGGAAAATTCTGATTGGCTGATGGAATCAGCCAATCAGAATCAAGTTCAATCCGATTGGCTGATCCGATCAGCCAATCAGATTGAGCTCGCATTCTATTGGCTGTTCCGATCAGCCAATAGAATGCGAGCTCAATCTGATTGGCTGATCGGATCAGCCAATCGGATTGAACTTGATTCTGATTGGCTGATTCCATCAGCCAATCAGAATTTTCCTACCTTAATTCCGATTGACTGATAGAATCCTATCAGCCAATCGGAATTTGAGGGACGCCATCTTGGATGACGTCCCTTAAAGGAACCGTCATTCTTCAGTTGGACGTCGTTGGAAGAAGATGGGTCCGCGCTGGAGGTCTTCACGATGGACCCATCTTCTTTCGACGACGTCCAACTGAAGAATGACGGTTCCTTTAAGGGACGTCATCCAAGATGGCGTCCCTCGAATTCCAATTGGCTGATAGGATTCTATCAGCCAATCGGAATTAAGGTAGGAAAATTCTGATTGGCTGATGGAATCAGCCAATCAGAATCAAGTTCAATCCGATTGGCTGATCCGATCAGCCAATCAGATTGAGCTCGCATTCTATTGGCTGTTCCGATCAGCCAATAGAATGCGAGCTCAATCTGATAAACTTGATTCTGATTGGCTGATTCCATCAGCCAATCAGAATTTTCCTACCTTAATTCCGATTGGCTGATAGAATCCTATCAGCCAATCGGAATTTGAGGGACGCCATCTTGGATGACGTCCCTTAAAGGAACCGTCATTCTTCAGTTGGACGTCGTCGGAAGAAGATGGGTCCGCGCTGGAGGTCTTCACGATGGAGCCGGTCCTCATCGGATGAAGATAGAAGATGCCGCTTGGAAGAAGATGGTTGCCGGTCCGGATCTACTCTTCTTCCCGGATAGGATGAAGACTTTGGACCCTCTTCTGGACTTCTTCAGCCGTCGGATGATGGATGTCTAGCCCCCTCTTGGGTTGGATGAAGATATCGGAGCCAGGACAGATCGGTGTGATACCCGGTGAGGTGAAGACAAGGTAGGAAGATCTTCAGGGGCTTAGTGTTAGGTTTATTTAATTGGGGTTTGGGTTAGATTAGGGGTATGTGGGTGGTGGGTTGTAATGTTGGGGGGGGGGTATTGTATGTTTTTTTTTACAGGCAAAAGAGCTGAATTCTTTGGGGCATGCCCCGCAAAGGGCCCTGTTCAGGGCTGGTAAGGTAAAAGAGCTTTGAACTTTTGTAATTTAGAATAGGGTAGGGCATTTTTTTTATTTTGGGGGGCTTTGTTATTTTATTAGGGTGCTCAGAGTAGGTGTAATTAGTTTAAAATTGTTGTAATATTTTTCTAATGTTTGTAAATATTTTTTTATTTTTTGTACTTTAGTTAGTTTAATTTAATTGTATTTATTTGTAGATATTGTATTTAATTCATTTATTGATAGTGTAGTGTTAGGTTTAATTGTAGGTAATTGTAGGTATTTTATTTAATTTATTTATTGATAGTGTAGTGTTAGGTTTAATTGTAACTTAGGTTAGGATTTATTTTACAGGTAAATTTGTAATTATTTTAACTATTTTAGCTATTAAATAGTTATTAACTATTTAATAGCTATTGTACCTGGTTAAAATAAATACAAAGTTACCTGTAAAATAAATATAAATCCTAAAATAGCTATAATATAATTATAATTTATATTGTAGCTATATTAGGATTTATTTTACAGGTAAGTATTTAGCTTTAAATAGGAATAATTTATTTAATAAGAGTTAATTAATTTCGTTAGATTTAAATTATATTTAATTTAGGGGGGTGTTAGTGTTAGACTTAGCTTTAGGGGTTAATACATTTATTAGAATAGCGGTGAGCTCCAGTCGGCAGATTAGGGGTTAATGTTTGAAGTTAGGTGTCGGCGATGTTAGGGAGGGCAGATTAGGCGTTAATACTATTTATTATAGGGTTAGTGAGGCGGATTAGGGGTTAATAACTTTATTATAATAGCGGTGCGGTCCGCTCGGCAGATTAGGGGTTAATAAGTGTAGGCAGTTGGAGGCGACGTTGTGGGGGGCAGATTAGGGGTTAATAAATATAATATAGGGGTCGGCGATGTTAGGGCAGCAGATTAGGGGTACATAGGGATAATGTAAGTAGCGGCGGTTTACGGAGCGGCAGATTAGGGGTTAATAATAATATGCAGGGGTCAGCTATAGCGGGGGCGGCAGATTAGGGGTTAATAAGTGTAAGGTTAGGGGTGTTTAGACTCGGGGTACATGTTAGAGTGTTAGGTGCAGACGTAGGAAGTGTTTCCCCATAGCAAACAATGGGGCTGCGTTAGGAGCTGAACGCGGCTTTTTTGCAGGTGTTAGGTTTTTTTTCAGCTCAAACAGCCCCATTGTTTTCTATGGGGGAATCGTGCACGAGCACGTTTTTGAAGCTGGCCGCTTCCGTAAGCAACTCTGGTATCGAGAGTTGCAGTGGCGTTAAATATGCTCTACGCTCCTTTTTTGGAGCCTAACGCAGCCATTCTGTGAACTCTCAATACCAGAGTTATTTAAAAGGTGCAGCCAGAAAAAAGCCAGCGTTAGCTACGCGGGTCGTTACCGACAAAACTCTAAATCTAGCCGTAAGAGATCACATGTCATAGGATGTATCTAAGCATAAATGAGTATAACAGGTCTATGGCAAGGCCATGACATAGCAAGTGAACTAGCCCAGTATTCAGAAAGTTCTATGAAAATTGTCATGTAAACTAAGGAGAGAACAAAGGGGGTTGCGGGGGGTAAGAGGAGAAAGATATAAGTAGGGTTCTCCATACTTCAAGCAGCAACCTGAAAGTGTCCATGAGTATAGGGGAAACAAATGACAAGAAGTATTACAGGTATAGCATTATATCTAGTCCCTTAAAGGCCATGATACCCAAATGTTGAAATACTTAAAAGTGATGCAGCATAGCTGTAAAAAAAGCAGACTAGAAAATATCACCTGAACATATCTATGTAAAAAAGAAAGATATTTTACCTCAAAATGTCCTTAGTATTCCCACCCCATTGCAAAAGACTTTAAGCAGCAAATCAGTATGTCTGTCCCGGGACAGGCAAGGGAGTAAGCTTTGTGCACACTCATTTTATTTCCCTATTCAGTTTAAGGAAGTTTACTATGAAATCTCATGAGAGTTAAGTGAAATCTCATGAGATCACAGTAAAAGAGTTCATGACCTCAGCACTGTTGATGCTGATTGGCTGCTGTCCATTTCTTCATTTTTTTTTATTTTTCTTTACCTGCAGCTGGACAGCAGCTGAAGAATAACATTTTACACAGAACTTAGTCTGCTGAGCTGAGGAAATTGTGAGGTAAAATAACTTCCTTTTGTACATAGAGCTGCTCAGGTGATATTTGTCTGTCAGGTTTTTATACTTATACTGTATCAGTTTCAAGTGATTTAGCATATGAGTATAATGTTCTTTTAAGAGGTCTCCCCTAAGCTCCCAAATCATACAATGGAGATCAATCTGCTACTTTCTTGGGTAAACATATTGTAGAATGTTTTTTGTTTGTTTTAATTTAAATGTGTTTAATTATTGCTGATTGTATTTATGTAGAAGAAAAATACAGCCTTAAAGGGATACTAAACACAATGTTTTTCTTTCATGATTCAGATAGAGCATGTAATTTTAAATGTAGCCACCAATCAGCAAGCACTATCCAGGATTCTGAACCAAAAATTCCAGAATTTTCAAATAAAGATACCAAGAAAACGAAGAAAAATTGATTATAGGAGTAAATTAGAACGTTAATTAAAATGACATGCTCTATCTGAATCTTGAAAGAAAACATTTGGGTTCAGTGTCCCTTTAAATGGGCAGAACAAATCAAACAGATTCAGTGTGCTCTATCTCTGTGCTCTTATCTCTCTCCTACATTTTTCAGTGTCAACAATAGGCAGCTCAAAAAGTTCAGAGCACCGGCGACCATCCATTGAGCCTCTGGTTAAAAAGATATGAAACCCAAAATTTTTCTATCATGATTCAGATAGAGCACTGGTTTTCAAACCTGTCGCCCGTCCTCCCTAACAGGCCAGATTTCCAGGATTACCTTCTATTAGAGCAGGTAAAAAAATAACCATGTTTACTAATCAGCTGATTATTTCACCTGTGCGTTAGTTCAGATATCCTCAAAATATGGTCTGTTAGGGAGGTCTGAGGACAGGTTGGAAAACCTGTGAGATATAGCATGTAATCTTAAACTACTTTATAATTTACTTCTATTATCAATTTTTCTTTGTTCTTTTGGTATCATTTGTTGAAATGTAGGGACTTATGTTTAGAAGCTGGCCTATGTCTGGAGCACTAAATAATAAAAACAAATAAATAAATAAATTAATTCTATAAAAACCTTTTTATAGTTAAATGCATATTCAAAATAAATGTTTACAAAAAGATAGACCTCTTAAAATGTTCTATTATAAACACACCACTTCCATGTATTAAACATTCATTTGGACTTCAAGAAGAAAGGGGAATTCCATCCATTGAGGTCTGGGGGCAGCCTTATTTTAAGGGGAAATATCCTATATACTTCACACTGGTCTAATGATCTTTCTCTATCACGCCCTTTTTAATTCTTGATATAAAGTCTATACCTTGTATAGATAATAATGAAATGTTCGAGCTGTGCAATGTTCTAAAGTATCTGGCTATGGGGCTCCGGATTTCTAAATTTTATATGACCCTAATTTGTTCTAATAAACTGTTGCAGAAGACTCTTTTTTGTTTTCCATACCTATTACCTATTGCACCCCTACATATGAGTAAATATATTCAACTTTAGTATTGCAATTAAAGGGATATAAAACAGTACTCCTTCAGTAAAAACATATGTGTTAACTCAAAGTAAACATAAGAAGAAAAACAGAATGTGTAAAAAAAACAGCAAACAACTTATTTACTTTCTTGCAAAATGAGCACTTAGAAATTCTATAATAGCTGCCAAAATGTTTGTAGCTGCTTTTCATCCTGGCTAACTCAAAAACAAATTCTCCATAAGATGTTTTATTGTGCATAGTGAAACACTTTGCGATGCACATTCATTATTTATTTTGCCTGCTTTTCCTGTAATTTAAGCCTGAACATTGTGGATTTTTCTCTCGCACTACAGAAAATGGAGTGCATTCCGTAGACTGCACAACCCTGACCCTCCTACATGCTGCACAGTGATTGGCTGATATCTGCAGGAAATAATTCATATTAGTTCATAATTGACCATAGTAATAGAGAGTAGAATGCAACACTCAGGATTGTCAGTATATGGCCGGGTTATAACACAATATATTTAATAATTATCCTTTAAACTAAACCCCAATAAAATATGCATATAGCAAAAACCATAAAATTAATATAAATTCCTGAATTCTTTTTATTAGTTAATATCTATAAACACATTGAAATATATTTGTAGGAACTAGAATATGAATCAATACTATACACGTTTGAATTATTAAATATGCTATACTTTTTACAAAGCAACCCAAATTGTAACTTTATAACTAGCCTTATTCACAATAAGATTTCATTCAATTAACACAATGAGATTCCAAGATATTTAGCTACTAACATTCAAACTGGTACAATCAATAGTGCTAAGTTAAACAATAAGACAATATACACTCTTATTAAAACATCAGAAATTGTATATATTATCTGTGCAAACAACCAACTCCTATGTCTAAGCTGAAATAAATTCTTAATTACCTACAGTTAAAACAAATTCTAAGATATATGTATCTATATGTTTGCCAGGTTAAATTACTTAGCATCAAGGATTTGTTTAACAATACACAGGCTATGAAATACTAGTTAAAATACAAACTGTTCTCTTTAATCTATCAGCTGTAATTTAACTGCAGTGACTATGCATATATTTTGTTTTAAAATATTACCTGTAATTAGCAACCTTTATATATATATATATATATATATATATATATATATATATATATATATATATATATATATATATACTTTACCAAAATGAAATTCAGCTTCAAAACTTGTCCCACCTCATATAAAAATAAGTGTCTTTGCAATAGATAAGGAAGGTATAGCCAAAATGTGCTTAGAGTTTGACTGTGCCCCACGCAACAGTTTTCAGTCAGTTTAGCAAAATCATCAGCATCAGTCCCCTTCTCATCCTGCATTCCAGCTTATATTGTTTAATCATAGGTGAGAAAAATGGGAGGCCCTACGGATCTGCTTTGTAATTTGTTCATTTTGGAAATGTATGCTGCTAGGGAGATGCATCTTTGTTAACAACCAATTGTCTTTTGGCTGTAATTCTTGCATCGCAACACCGGATTTTGGCCATGGGGGGGGCAGCATGACAAACAGCAATACATTTAATAATTTCTAACATTTATAAATATTTCTTTAAAATGTGTAATAAATGCCATAATTTCTTTACATTAATAATTTACATGTTCAAATGTATTGTACTATGTCACATTATTCCTTCTGATTATTTTAATATGAAACATCAGTATTCTTTTTAATATCATATTACATCAGAGTAATTTATACTGCTAACTATTAGCTTAAAATCCATTTAAAATAGTCTTCAGTAACCTGGAATTTATATAAAAACCATAGCGTATTTCACACTCAGTACTGCACTGCATCCCAACATGAATATAATATATGTCATATTTCTAATAAATCCTGAATGCGTGAATCTTGTCTATGCTGATCTGAAACAAAAATAATAGTGTTATTAATCATTGCTTTTTAGGTCCACAAATATCCATATGAAACCCATCATTTATACATTTATTATACAGATATTCATCCAGATATCCCATTACATCAATTGTTCCTATAATTTTCATTAGATTTCTGGAAAACATAGAGAATAAATAAAAAAAAATGTTTTTATTTTGGAATAATTTTATATCCACTAATGCAGTTATTCATTTAATTCATTTCAATCTGAATTGCATTATAGACATGTAATACAGTCTAAGGTATATATGTTAAATATTCTGTTGTCAACATTACACAGGCTAAGGTATTTTGAAATCTTAAATCCGGCCCAGATGTGTATGGAGCTCCACAGGGGATAATTTAACTTGTGTTTGTTAAAAATTACAAAAACAATGGGGCTCTACTATATCTAAGTAGTGTGTCCAGAAATAAGGTGCGCCTAATTTATGCTATTTCAAAAAAGTGATAATATGGATAGATCCTAAGTTTTATATCTTACAAAAAATAAACAATATGAACTGTATAATTATAAATACAAATACATAACAATAGTCACCACAGTCATATGGTTAGGAAATATACATCCATAGATGCAAGTAAAAGTCCCAATATAGAGTGATGTCCAATCTGGAAATGATGTCCCAAACGATAGCTGCTCTCTCCAAAGATGTTGAAAAAGAGATGACTGCGTTCTGTATAGAAACAAAAAAAGAAGAGGCGCTCTGGTGCAGATGATCCTTGGCTACAAATGATTCTAAACTAACAGTTCAGAGTAATACTCACAAAGATGTTTGCACATGCAGTGCAATAACAGGTGAGCCGAAGCTTCAGAGCCGCTCGGCTGACTCGCTAGAGGGTGAAATCAGCTGTTCACTGGGTAATCACTTCACCAACGATGTGGGGAAAAAAGATACCTATGACATAAAATATAGATACCACCCTTGGTGCAGATTATCCCAGGCACAGAATACACATACAACAGATGTCGAGAAGTTATACTCACAAACGGAGTTGCACAAGCAGTGCAATATCAGGCGTGCCGAATCTTAAAGAGCCGTTCGGCTGACTCCCTGAGGCCTGTACAGCTGCTCCTGGATCGTTGGAGGAGTGGTGGAAAATAAAGGTGGATATGCCGATAGAGGTTAATCCAAGCAAGGGATCAATAAGGCAAATAGAACAATTCACCAGCAAGGTAGACAAAATAAAAGTATTTATTAAAAATATAAAAATTACTTAGCAACGCGTTTCTCGGCTAACATGCCGTTTCATCAGGCCTCAGGGAGTCAGCCGAACGGCTCTTTAAGATTCGGCACGCCTGATATTGCACTGCTTGTGCAACTCCGTTTGTGAGTATAACTTCTCGACATCTGTTGTATGTGTATTCTGTGCCTGGGATAATCTGCACCAAGGGTGGTATCTATATTTTATGTCATAGGTATCTTTTTTCCCCACATCGTTGGTGAAGTGATTACCCAGTGAACAGCTGATTTCACCCTCTAGCGAGTCAGCCGAGCGGCTCTGAAGCTTCGGCTCACCTGTTATTGCACTGCATGTGCAAACATCTTTGTGAGTATTACTCTGAACTGTTAGTTTAGAATCATTTGTAGCCAAGGATCATCTGCACCAGAGCGCCTCTTCTTTTTTTGTTTCTATACAGAACGCAGTCATCTCTTTGTTAAAAATTACAGTTCTAAAAAATGTTTGTGTTTTCAAACCTTCTTCCAGACGGATCGGCTCCTCACCTTGGCAGGAAACCCATATATGGGCATGTATTTTTGAGGTCCATACATTCCCTGTTTGTTACCCCCTGTGAGCTTCAAAAGCTATGTTATCTTTTAATTAAGATAAACGGGTCTTCACTCAGCCAAAACCATTTGGCAGGGGGGGTTGCGATTTACAGTGGAATAGAACTGTTGCAAATAGCCTCACATTTAATTAATCCTGTGGTCTCACCAACTATATACAGTATATGAAAATTATATATATATATATATATATATATATATATATATATATATATATATATATATATATATATATAATTTTCATTTATAATATTCATATACCCTGACATGATGCTTTTCAAAAAGGGGCAGGGTGTACAAGGACTGCAAAACAAAGCAACTTGTGTTTAAAAAGGGAATTTCAAAAGCATTTAAAATGTAAACAGATCTTCTGAACTGTGTTTAAGTGATGGTAAAGTTGCGCCTCTCCGATCGTTCATGCACGTTGATATTAAAAAGAATTTTCTAAACCATTTTTTTGTTTTAATTTTTATATTTACCCCGCCTTGCTCCACCCCCCCATAGACTTCCTGGTCAATGCTCTATACGATGTAGAGAGTGGTCCCACCCGCTTTCTACGTAAGCAACCAGACTCACTACTATACAATAAGGTGTGAGCATGCGCTATATTGTGGTTGCCTAACGGCCAGGATTTCAACGGGATGCCGAAAAATACGTCACAAATTTTTTTTTGATACGGAGCCGGGAGTAATGTGGGATTTAAGGTTTGATTTATTAATAACTTGATTAATATTTTAAAAAATTATTATTATTATTTTTTTTATTTTGATAGGGCTATTAGATTAGGTGTAATTAGTTTAAATATTTGATAATTTCTTTTTTGTAACTTAGTGTTTTTTATTTTTTGTAACTTAGTTGTTATTTTTTTGTAACTTAGTCATTTTTAATAGTAGATTTAAATAACTTGAGTAGTGTTAGGTTTTTAAATATGTAATATAGTTAATTTAATTTTTATTTTAATGTAATTTTAGTATAATAGTTAGGGTAGGTTAATTAATAGTTAAATATAGTTTATTTTAATTCTACTGGTAAGTTTACATTTATTATAAGATAGGGATGAGTTAATATTTAATGTAAAATTAGCGGCTTGTTTAGTTTATGGCGATGTGGGGGGCTGGCGGTTTAGGGGTTAATAATTTTATTACAGTTGCGGCAGGGTCCGGGAGTGGCGGGATAGGGGTTAATATATTTATTTAGTTGCGGTGGGCTCCGGGAGCGGCAAAATAAATGTTAATACATTTTTTTAGGTTGTGGCGGGGTCCGGAAGCGGCAAATCCTGTTCTCCCGGCATCGCTAAATGCTGACAGCATACGCTGCATTTATCATTGCACAAGCATTTCTGGTGAAATGCTTGTGCAATGCTGCCCCCTGCAAATTTGCGGCCAATCGGACGCTAGCAGGGGGTGTCAATCATCTCGATCGTATCTGATCTGGATGATTGCAGTGCGCCACCTCAGAGGTGACCCGGAAACATCAGAGGTAGAATGCAGCATCTGCTGCTTGGTAAATCTACCCCTAAGTACTATTGTATTGTCTTGTTATCATGTATTTGTCTGTTACCCTAATTGACTACAGCCCCTTAAAAAATAGCAGCAGCTACCTCTATTATTTTAAAGTAGCAAAGCAGTACTGGGAGCTAGCTGTTGATTGGTAGCTACACATATATGCCTCATGTCACTGGCTTAATCGATGTGCTTTAGGTTCCAGTAGTGCATTGCTGCTCGGCAGCTAACTTACACAAAGTAAATCTCATCTACTTTTTGGTTGCTACGATGAAGCAAACTAACATCATAGCCTCTTTCCTGTAACCACAAAAAAATGTTCCGATGTTAATCATTTGCTCAGGACATGAAGGGGTTAAATAATAGAATAATTTATCCATAATATGTACATATGCTCAGCAACACTACTGGGAGCAAGCTGGTGGTTACAAACATTGGTCTTTTCTCATTGGCTCTCCAGATGTGTTCACCTAGCACCAAATAGTGCATTGCTGCACTAGAGACGGCATAGCAAAATAAACCTTTACAGCAAGTACCAAAATAAGCAAGCAAGGGTTAAATTTTTAACCCTTCAGCATCTGTACAGTATGACACCACAAAGCACCATAGTTTATATAGATGTTACATAGCCTGAAATTAGACAGTGAGATTACTTCTTTACTAAGTTACCACTATATTTAACCCCCTTAAGTAAACCCATATTTTGGTCCTCATATCATACATATCCCCAACTCTTAAACTTACTATAATCAATTTAAAAATGTATGTAAAAAAAATAAAAGAAATTCCTTGTTCTTCATGTTTCTTGCCATGGTCTGATGTGTCAAATAGCAGCTCTTCCTCTATTAAAGGGACAGTATATAAAAGATGGAGTGTCCAGCAAGTGTCCCTTGTCGTCACCTCCCTGGCCTAAGCTTTTTTTTTTTTTTATTCTTGGTTAGGGATAATGAATCTGTGAATAATTGGGATAGTTAGGTACAATAATAAAAAAATACATTGTTATAAAGTAACATTTTATTTTTGACTGTGTTGAAATGGACATGAATTCCAGTTTTTTTTTTCTTTCATGATTCACTTAGAGTAGACACCATAGAATTAAATCCCCCCCCCAAATTACTTCGATTAAATTTACTTTGTTCTCTTGGTATCCTTAGTTGGAAAGCAGGTAGGTAGGCTCAGAAGCATGCATGTGTTTGGGGCAGTTTTGCGTTAGAGGCTGTGCGTTGCTAACGAGCAGTTTTCTCTCACCGCTCACTTACATGCAGCGCTGGTATTATGAGTTTTCAGAAACCCATCGTTAAAAGACAAGGAGTGAGCGTTGAGCAAAATTTTGCTCATTACCGCACTCCAATACCAGCGCTGCTTAAGTCAGCAGTGAGCTGGTGTAACATGCTCGTGCACGATTTCCCCATAGGAATCAACGGGGAGAGCCGGCTGAAAAAAAGTCTAATACCTGCTAAAAAGCAGCGTAAAACTCCTTAACGCAGCCCCATTAATTCCTATGGGGAAATAAAATGTATGTCTACACCTAACAACCTAACATGAACCCCAAGTTTAAATACCCCTAATCTTACACTTATTAACCCCTAATCTGCCGCCCCCCACATCGCCGCCACCTATATTATACTTATTAACCCCTAATCTGCCGCTCCAGACACCGCCGCCACCTACATTATACTTATGAACCCCTAATCTGCCGCCCCAGACATCGCCGACACCTATATCATACTTATTAACCCCTAATCTGCTGCTCCGGACACCGCCGCCACCTACATTATACTTAATGAACCCCTAATCTTCCACCCCCAACGCCACTATATTAAAGTTATTAACCCCTAAACCTAAGTATAACCCTAAACCTAACACCCACTAACTTAAATATAATTTAAATAAATCTAAATAAATATTCCTATCATTAACTAAATTATTCCTATTTAAAACAAAATACTTACCTGTAAAATAAACCCTAAGCTAGCTACAATATAACTAATAGTTACATTGTAGCTATTTTAGGGTTTATTTTTATTTTACAGGCAAGTTTGTATTTATTTTAACTAGGTAGAATAGTTACTAAATAGTTATTAACTATTTAATAACTACCTAGCTAAAATAAATACAAATTTACCTGTAAAATAAAACCTAAACTAAGTTACACTAACACTACACTATAATTAAATAAATTAACTAAATTAAATACAATTATCAAAATTAAATTAGTTAAAGTACAACCCCCCCCACTAAATTACTGAAAATAATAAACAAATTACAGAAATTTAAACTAATTACACCTAATCTAATAGCCCTATTAAAATAAAAAAAGCCCCCCCCAAAATAAAAAAAACCCTAGCCTAAACTACCAAAAGCCCTTAAAAGGGCCTTTTGCGGGGGATTGCCCCAAAGTAATCAGCTCTTTTACCTGTAAAAAAAAATACAAACAACCCCCCCAACAGTAAAACCCACCACCCACACAAATAAAATACTATCTAAAAAAACCTAAGCTCCCCATTGCCCTGAAAAGGGCATTTGGATGGGCATTGCCCTTAAAAGGGCAGTTAGCTCTTTTGCCGCCCAAACCCTAATCTAAAAAATAAAACCCACTAAATACACCCTTAAAAAAACCTAACACTAACCCCCTGAAGATCGACTTACCGGGAGACGTCTTCATCCAGGCCGGGTGAAGTGGTCCTCTAGACGGGCAGAAGTCTTCATCCAGACAGCATCTTCTATCTTCATCCATCCGGCGCGGGTCCATCTTCAAGACATCCGACGCGGTGCATCCTCTTCTGGCGACGACTAAAGCAGAATGAAGGTACCTTTAAATGACGTCATTGGCTGATAGAATTCTATCAATCTATTTATTTTAGCTAGGTAGTTATTAAATAGTTAATAACTATTTAGTAACTATTCTACCTTTTTAAAATAAATACAAACTTGCCTGTAAAATAAAAATAAACCCTAAAATAGCTACAATGTAACTATTAGTTATATTGTAGCTAGCTTAGGGTTTATTTTATAGGTAAGTATTTAGTTTTAAATAGGAATAATTTAGTTATTGATAGTAATATTTATTTAGATTTATTAAAATTATATTTAAATTAGTGGGTGTTAGGTTTAGGGTTAGACTTAGGTTTAGGGGTTAATAACTTTTATATAGTGGCGGCGACATTGGGGACGGCAGATTAGGGGTTAATAAACGTAGGTAGGTGGCGGCGATGTTAGGGACGGCAGATTAGGGGTTAATAATATTTAACTGTTTGCGAGGCGGGAGTGCGGCGGTTTAGGGGTTAATGTTTATTATAGTGGCGGCGACATTGGGGGCGGCAGATTAGGGGTTAATAAGTGTAGGAAGGTGGTGGCGGCGACATTGGAGGCGTCAGATTAGGGGTTAATAAATATAATGTAGGTGTCGGCGATGTTGGGGGCAGCAGATTAGGGGTTAATAAATATAATGTAGGTGGTGGCTGTGTCCGGAGTGGCAGATTAGGGGTTAAAATTTTTATTTTAGTGTTTGTGATGCGGGAGGGCCTCGGTTTAGGGGTTAATAGGTAGTTTATGGGTGTTAGTGTACTTTTTAGCACTTTAGTTAAGAGTTTTATGCTAAGGCGTTGTACCATAAAACTACTGACATTTAAATGCGTTAGGACTCTTGACAGGGTAGGGTGTACCGCTCACTTTTTGGCCTCCCAGGACAGACTTGTAATACCGGCACTATGGAATTCCCATAGAAAAAACGTAAGTCATTTGCGGTAAGGCCAAACAAGTGTGCGGTGCCCCTAAACCTTCAAGACTCGTAATACCAGCGGGAATAAAAAAGCAGCGTTATGACCTCTTAACGCTGCTTTTTCAGCCTAACGCACAACTCGTAATCTAGCCGATAGTGTTTAACCCATAGTGATCTCAGGTCACTAAACACAAATTGCATGATGTAACCAATTAGACCTTATATAAGGTATTGTTGGGGAAAAACTTGTGCCTGCAGTAGTACAATACTAAGTATCTACAAATGGTTGAAAAACATTTGCTGTATAGGAATTAAATCTTAAAGGCATACTAAACCTATATTTTTCCTTAATGATTCAGATAGAGCATGCAATTTTAAGCAACTTTCTAATGTACTCCTACTATCAATTTTTCTTCATTCTCGTGCTATCTTTACTTAAAAAGCAGGAATTTAAAGCTTAGGAGCCAGCCTATTTTAGGTTCAGTACCATGGATAGCGCTTGCTTATTGGTTCTACATTTAGCAAACCAATAAGCAAGTATAACCCAGGTTCTCAACCAAAAATGGGCCGGCTCTTAAAGTGAAGGTCAATTTGGATGAATTAGTGCCTGGTTTTTAATAATCCTATTAAAAACAAGGGCACTTTAATTCATCAAAATTGACATTTCACTCCTTTTCTTCAAAAACTTACCTTTAAATCCTGAAAGCCGCTGCAGTGCTTCCTCCGCCAGTCGCAAGCCCTTTTTGCGGGTCCAAAATGACGAATCCTGCTTCCTCCAACCGCGGCGTTGCATCATGCCATGATCCCCCGGGGGGAAAGTCATGATTGGAGGAAGCCGGATTCGTCATTTCTGAGGTAAGAAGAGGCTTCCGACGGCCGGGGAAATTGCTAGAGCGGCTTTCAGGATTTAAAAGTATGTTTTTGAAAAAAAGGAGTGAAATATCAATTTGATTAACTAAAGTGCCCTTTATTAAAAACAGGGCACTAATTCATCAAAATTGACCTTCAATTTAATGGGACACTGAACCCAAATTGTTGTGATTCAGAAAGAGCATGCAATTTTAAGCAACTTTGTAATTTACTCCTATTATCAATTTTTCTTTGTTCTCTTGCTATCTTTATTTAAAAAGAAGGCATCTAAGTTTTTTTTTATTTCAGAACTCTGGACAGCAGTTTTTTATTGGTGGATGAATTTATCCACCAATCAGCAAGAACAACCCAGGTTGTTCACGAAAAATGGGCCGGCATCTAAACTTACAGTCTTACATTTCAAATAAAGATACCAAGAGAATGAAGAAAATTTGATAATAGGAGTAAATTAGAAAGTTGCTTAAAATTGCATGCTCTTTCTGAATCATGAAAGAAAAAAATTGGATTCAGTGTCCCTTAAAGCTTTACATTCCTGCTTTTTAAATAACGATCGCAAGAGAACGAAGAACAATTGATATAGGAGTAAATTAGAAAGTTGCTTAAAATTGCATGCTCTATCTGAATCATTAAAGAAAAAAATTGGGTTTAGTGTCCCTTTAAGCAAAGACTGCAGCACCTTCCAACTTACTTCAAGTCCTTTATTAGGTCAGAAAACACCAGGTTGAAGCTGCAGCCTTTGCTTTATTCTGTGACTGTATTTGGGGATTTATGCAAGAGTTTAGTGGGTTGCTTACACAGCTGTTAGAACTATATAGTGCATTTCCTCAATACATTTACTATATATGTAATTTATTTAAGAGAAACCGGTCGCAATACACGACAAGGAAGTTGGTTTCTTATTCAAGCTGTTTCTTATTCATGAAATTCTGTTTCTTATTCATTTTTTTTTTGTCAGACTGCTTTAAAAACTGACTTTAAAATAAAAACTATAGGTTTTATTTATATAATATGATTCATATAATGTAGTTACACAGAGGTGGAATCCCTTTATACAACAATTGAATATACAAACTTGAAAAAAGGGCAAACGTTTGCACCAATACAAATATTACTATTATGAATAAGTAACAGATACTTTCAAAGGGTTAATAACCATTGAGCTAATGATTTCACTATGAATATATACAGGTTAAATCCCCCTCCATGCCATGCAATTGTTTTTAGCCTGGCCCAATGGTGTTTTTGGCACAGAAATTGATGCCAACCCTGGCATAGGTGACATAATTCTCATTTTTGAATAAGTAACAGATATTTTCAAAGGGTTAATAACCATTGGGCCACTGATTTCACTATAAATATATACAGGGTAGATCCCCCTCCATGACATGCAATTGCTTTTAGCCTAGCCCAATGGTGTTTTTGGCACAGAAATTGATGCCAACCCTGGCATAAGTGCTCTAATTCTCATTTTTGAATAACAGATATTTTCAAAGGGTTAATAACCATTGGGCCACTGATTTCACTATGAATATATACAGGGTAGATCCCCCTCCATGCCATGCAATTGTTTTTAGCCTGGCCTAATGGTGTTTTTGGCACAGAAATTGATGCCAACCCTGGCATAGGTGACATAATTCTCATTTTTGAATAAGTAACAGATATTTTCAAAGGCTTAATAACCATTGGGCCACTGATTTCACTATGAATATATACAGTGTAGATCCCACTCCATGACATGCAATTGTTTTTAGCCTAGCCCAATGGAGTTTTGGGCACAGAAATTGTTGCCAACACTGGCATAGGTGACATAATTCTCATTTTTGAATAAGTAACAGATATTTTCAATGGGTTAATAACCATTGGGCCACTGATTTCACTATAAATATATACAGGGTAGATCCCCCTCCATGCCATGCAATTGTTTTTAGCCTGGCCCAATGGTGTTTTGGGCACAGAAATTGTTGCCAACACTGGCATAGGTGGCATAATTCTCATTTTTGAATAAGTAACAGATATTTTCAAAGGTTAATAATCATTGGGCCACTGATTTCACTATGAATATATACAGGGTAGACCCCCCTCCATGCCATGCAATTGTTTTTAGCCTGGCCCAATGGTGTTTTTGGCACAGAAATTGATGCCAACCCTGGCATAGGTGACATAATTCTCATTTTTGAATAAGTAACAGATCATTTCAAAGGGTTAATAACCATTGGGCCACTGATTTCACTATAAATATATACAGGTTAGACCTCCCTCCATGACATGCAATTGTTTTTGGCCTGGCTCAATGGTATTTTGGGCACAGAAATTGTTGCCAACACTGGCAGACGTGCTCTAATTCTCATTTTTGAATAAGTAACAGATATTTTCAAAGGGTTAATAACCATTGGGCCACTGATTTCACTATGAATATAGACAGGGTAGATCCCCCTCCATGCCATGCAATTGTTTTTAGCCTGGCCCAATGGTGTTTTTGGCACAGAAATTGATGCCAACCCTGCCATAGGTGACATAATTCTCATTTTTGAATAAGTAACAGATATTTTCAAAGGGTTAATAACCATTGGGCCACTGATTTCACTATAAATATATACAGGGTAGATCCCCCTGCATGCCATGCAATTGTTTATAGCCTGGCCCAATGGTGCTTGTGGCACATAAATTGATGCCAACCCTGGCATAGGTGACATAATTCTCATTTTTGAATAAGTAACAGATATTTTCAAAGGGTTAATAACCATTGGGCCACTGATTTCACAATGAATATATACAGGGTAGATCCCCCTCCATGCCATACAATTGTTTTTAGCCTGGCCCAATGGTGTTTTGGGCACAGAAATTGTTGCCAACACTGGCATAGGTGGCATAATTCTCATTTTTGAATAAGTAACAGATATTTTCAAAGGGTTAATAACCATTGGTCCACTGATTTCACTATACAGGGTAGATCCCCCTCCATGCCATGCAATTGTTTTTAGCCTGGCCCAATGGTGCTTGTGGCACAGAAATTGATGCCAACCTTGGCATAGGTGACATAATTCTCATTTTTGAATAAGTAACAGATATTTTCAAAGGGTTAATAACCATTGGGCCACTGATTTCACTATGAATATATACAGGGTAGATCCCCCTCCATGCCATGCAATTGTTTTTAGCCTGGCCCAATGGTGTTTTTGGCACAGAAATTGATGCCAACCCTGGCATAGGTGACATAATTCTCATTTTTGAATAAGTAACAGATATTTTCAAAGGGTTAATAACCATTGGGCCACTGATTTCACTATGAATATATACAGTGTAGATCCCACTCCATGACATGCAATTGTTTTTAGCCTAGCCCAATGGAGTTTTGGGCACAGAAATTGTTGCCAACACTGGCATAGGGGACATAATTCTCATTTTTGAATAAGTAACAGATCATTTTAAAGGGTTAATAACCATTGGGCCACTGATTTCACTATAAATATATACAGGGTAGATCCCCCTCCATGCCATGCAATTGTTTTTAGCCTGGCCCAATGGTGTTTTTGGCACAGAAATTGATGCCAACCCTGGCATAGGTGCTCTAATTCTCATTTTTGAATAACAGATATTTTCAAAGGGTTAATAACCATTGGGCCACTGATTTCACTATGAATATATACAGGGTAGATCCCCCTCCATGCCATGCAATTGTTTATAGCCTGGCCTAAGGGTGTTTTTGGCACAGAAATTGATGCCAACCCTGGCATAGGTGACATAATTCTTATTTTTGAATAAGTAACAGATATTTTCAAAGGGTTAATAACCATTGGGCCACTGATTTCACTATGAATATATACAGTGTAGATCCCACTCCATGACATGCAATTGTTTTTAGCCTAGCCCAATGGAGTTTTGGGCACAGAAATTGTTGCCAACACTGGCATAGGTGACATAATTCTCATTTTTGAATAAGTAACAGATATTTTCAATGGGTTAATAACCATTGGGCCACTGATTTCACTATAAATATATACAGGGTAGATCCCCCTCCATGCCATGCAATTGTTTTTAGCCTGGCCCAATGGTGTTTTGGGCACAGAAATTGTTGCCAACACTGGCATAGGTGTTATAATTCTCATTTTTGAATAAGTAACAGATATTTTCAAAGGTTAATAATCATTGGGCCACTGATTTCACTATGAATATATACAGGGTAGACCGCCCTCCATGCCATGCAATTGTTTTTAGCCTGGCCCAATGGTGTTTTTGGCACAGAAATTGATGCCAACCCTGGCATAGGTGACATAATTCTCATTTTTGAATAAGTAACAGATCATTTCAAAGGGTTAATAACCATTGGTCCACTGATTTCACTATAAATATTTACAGGTTAGATCTCCCTCCATGACATGCAATTGTTTTTGGCCTGGCTCAATGGTATTTTGGGCACAGAAATTGTTGCCAACACTGGCAGACGTGCTCTAATTCTCATTTTTGAATAAGTAACAAATATTTTCAAAGGGTTAATAGCCATTGGGCCACTGATTTCACTATGAATATATACAGGGTAGATCCCCCTCCATGACATGCAATTGTTTTTAGCCTGGCCCAATGGTGTTTTGGGCACAGAAATTGTTGCCAACACTGGAATAGGTGACATAATTCTCATTTTTGAATAAGTAACAGATATTTTCAAAGGGTTAATAACCATTGGGCCACTGATTACACTATGAATATATACAGGGTAGATCCCCCTCCATGCCATACAATTGTCTTTAGCCTGGCCCAATGGTGTTTTGGGCACAGAAATTGTTGCCAACACTGGCATAGGTGGCATAATTCTCATTTTTGAATAAGTAACAGATATTTTCAAAGGGTTAATAACCATTGGTCCACTGATTTCACTATACAGGGTAGATCACCCTCCATGCCATGCAATTGTTTTTAGCCTGGCCCAATGGTGCTTGTGGCACAGAAATTGATGCCAACCTTGGCATAGGTGACATAATTCTCATTTTTGAATAAGTAACAGATATTTTCAAAGGGTTAATAACCATTGGGCCACTGATTTCACTATGAATATATACAGGGTAGATCCCCCTCCATGCCATGCAATTGTTTTAGCCTGGCCCAATGGTGTTTTTGGCACAGAAATTGATGCCAACCCTGGCATAGGTGACATAATTCTCATTTTTGAATAAGTAACAGATATTTTTCAAAGGGTTAATAACCATTGGGCCACTGATTTCACTAAAATATATACAGGGTAGATCCCCCTGCATGCCATGCAATTGTTTATAGCCTGGCCCAATGGTGCTTGTGGCACAGAAATTGATGCCAACCCTGGCATAGGTGACATAATTCTCATTTTTGAATAAGTAACAGATATTTTCAATGGGTTAATAACCATTGGGCCACTGATTTCACTATAAATATATACAGGGTAGATCCCCCTCCATGCAATGCAATTGTTTTCAGCCTGGCACAATGGTGTTTTTGGCACAGAAATTGATGCCAACCCTGGCATAGGTGACATAATTCTCATTTTTGAATAAGTAACAGATATTTTCAAAGGGTTAATAACCATTGGGCCACTGAATTCACTATGAATATATACAGTGTAGATCCCACTCCATGACATGCAATTGTTTTTAGCCTAGCCCAATGGAGTTTTGGGCACAGAAATTGTTGCCAACACTGGCATAGGTGACATAATTCTCATTTTTGAATAAGTAACAGATATTTTCAATGGGTTAATAACCATTGGGCCACTGATTTCACTATAAATATATACAGGGTAGATCCCCCTCCATGCAATGCAATTGTTTTCAGCCTGGCACAATGGTGTTTTTGGCACAGAAATTGATGCCAACCCTGGCATAGGTGACATAATTCTCATTTTTGAATAAGTAACAGATCATTTCAAAGGGTTAATAACCATTGGGCCACTGATTTCACTATAAATATATACAGGTTAGATCTCCCTCCATGACATACAATTGTTTTTGGCCTGGCTCAATTGTGTTTTGGGCACAGAAATTGTTGCCAACACTGGCAGACGTGCTCTAATTCTCATTTTTGAATAAGTAACAGATATTTTCAAAGGGTTAATAACCATTGGGCCACTGATTTCACTATGAATATATACAGGGTAGATCCCCCTCCATGCCATGCAATTGTTTTTAGCCTGGCCCAATGGTGTTTCTGGCACAGAAATTGATGCCAACCCTGGCATAGGTGACATAATTCTCATTTTTGAATAAGTAACAGATATTTTCAAAGGGTTAATAACCATTGGGCCACTGATTTCACTATGAATATATACAGTGTAGATCCCACTCCATGACATGCAATTGTTTTTAGCCTAGCCCAATGGAGTTTTGGGCACAGAAATTGTTGCCAACACTGGCATAGGTGACATAATTCTCATTTTTAAATAAGTAATAGATCATTTCAAAAGGTTAATAACCATTGGGCCACTGATTTCACTATAAATATATACAGGGTAGATCCCCCTCCATGCCATGCAATTGTTTTTAGCCTGGCCCAATGGTGTTTTTGGCACAGAAATTGATGCCAACCCTGGCATAGGTGACATAATTCTCATTTTTGAATAAGTAACAGATCATTTCAAAGGGTTAATAACCATTGGGCCACTGATTTCACTATAAATATATACAGGTTAGATCTCCCTCCATGACATGCAATTGTTTTTGGCCTGGCTCAATGGTGTTTTGGGCACAGAAATTTTTGCCAACACTGGCAGACGTGCTCTAATTCTCATTTTCGAATAAGTAACAGATATTTTCAAAGGGTTAATAACCATTGGGCCACTGATTTCACTATGAATATATACAGGGTAGATCCCCCTCCATGCCATGCAATTGTTTTAGCCTGGCCCAATGGTGTTTTTGGCACAGAAATTGATGCCAGCCCTGGCATAGGTGACATAATTCTCATTTTTGAATAAGTAACAGATATTTTTCAAAGGGTTAATAACCATTGGGCCACTGATTTCACTATAAATATATACAGGGTAGATCCCACTGCATGCCATGCAATTGTTTATAGCCTGGCCCAATGGTGCTTGTGGCACAGAAATTGATGCCAACCCTGGCATAGGTGACATAATTCTCATTTTTGAATAAGTAACAGATATTTTCAAAGGGTTAATAACCAACGGGCCACTGATTTCACTATGAATATATACAGTGTAGATCCCACTCCATGACATGCAATTGTTTTTAGCCTAGCCCAATGGAGTTTTGGGCACAGAAATTGTTGCCAACACTGGCATAGGTGACATCATTCTCATTTTTGAATAAGTAACAGATATTTTCAATGGGTTAATAACCATTGGGCCACTGATTTCACTATAAATATATACAGGGTAGATCCCCCTCCATGCAATGCAATTGTTTTCAGCCTGGCACAATGGTGTTTTTGGCACAGAAATTGATGCCAACCCTGGCATAGGTGACATAATTCTCATTTTTGAATAAGTAACAGATCATTTCAAAGGGTTAATAACCATTGGGCCACTGATTTCACTATAAATATATACAGGTTAGATCTCCCTCCATGACATACAATTGTTTTTGGCCTGGCTCAATTGTGTTTTAGGCACAGAAATTGTTGCCAACACTGGCAGACGTGCTCTAATTCTCATTTTTGAATAAGTAACAGATATTTTCAAAGGGTTAATAACCATTGGGCCACTGATTTCACTATGAATATATACAGGGTAGATCCCCCTCCATGCCATGCAATTGTTTTTAGCCTGGCCTAATTGTGTTTTTGGCACAGAAATTGATGCCCACCCTGGCATAGGTGACATTATTCTCATTTTTTAATAAGTAACATATATTTTCAAAGAGAAAATCAAGAATCCCAGCCAATGAGTCTTAGAATAAAGAAGTTTTTATTCTTCAACAAAGGATATGTTCCAGTGTGATCTTTCACACTATGCAATTATAACAAACATAGGGGAAACGTCTGATGTAAGTTCATTCAGATCCACACATACCCCATCCACCAAACACATCCGTATCCAACATTCAGCTGAATGTTGGATACGGATGTATTTGGTGGATGGGGTATGTGTGGATCTGAATGAACTTACATCAGACGTTTCCCCTATGTTTGTTATAATTGCATAGTGTGAAAGATCACACTGGAACATATCCTTTGTTGAAGAATAAAAACTTCTTTATTCTAAGACTCATTGGCTGGGATTCTTGATTTTCTCATTATTATATAGTCTGGGACCGGACTTTATCCCGTGCCTGAGCATATTATCTAAAAATTGGGTGGTGCGGTCACATCATATTTCACATATTATTTTGGTCCGTGACGTGCACACCTTTTGGTGATTAGTATGATGGAGGGGACTAAGATGTTTGCTTACTCGGATTTGGATGCCTCACGAATAGCCACCTTATGTGTTGGTAATAGAGACTTTCTGAATACTGAACCTGATGTTAAGGAACCGCCGAGTTTAGAGCAGATGATTAAGCAAAAAATTGTGTATGAGTTACATTCGGTTACTTTAGCAGAATACTTCAGACAGAAGCGTATTCCCAGGGGTCTCAGAAGTCATCTTCATCCCACACTGTTTAGGGAGAATTCAGAGTATTGTGACAAATTTGAGGGCATTTTAAATAAATGCTCTTATGATATCTTAATTTTGACAATTGAGTATATACAGAAGGAGCTACCTAAAATGCAGCAGGAGATTGACAAAGTGGAACTGTCCATCAAGGAGTTAAAGACTGAAACAGACTTTAGTAATTTTAAGTCCAAATTGAATAGTGATCTATCTACCTTTAAAAAGAGTTTAGAAAGTAAGAAATACAAGAAACTTCAGAGGGATCTTACTGATTACCAAAATAACAAAGTCTATAGATGGCGGAATCCAGACTTTACACCTTTTAGAAGGTTTAGAAGAGGGGCACAATTATATAATTTCCCGGGTGAGTCCTCATCTGACAGTGATTTCAGTGACTCTTCAGTCCCTTTTCCCTTAAGAGGACGTGGTACAAGGAATCGAAGAAGAGGAAGAGGGGGGGGGGGGAGGAAACACAGGAGACACTACATATCAGATCTCAACCCGACAGAATCGGAGGGAACAGAGAGTTTAGTAGTGAATATATCAGGGATTGAGATCAGAGAGGACATTTTAGGGGTATTACAAAAGGGATTATCTTTTGTCCCAACTACCCCTCCAGATTTCTTTGCATTAGAATGTGACCTCCATCGTTTCTTTAGGAATCTTAGACTAAAGAGTTTTTTTGTGAATAAAGAGGAAATAAACAAAGCTGAGTCTACCAGTCCATTTCAATTTCATGTACGAAATATTAAACCTAAAAGTACTTTCAATCCTCCTCATACTAATGCTTCAGTTGAAGCATATATTACTTTAATTAAAAAGGATTTTGAAAGATTTAGAAAAAATTTTCGTGCAAAGGGTAAGTTTAATATTTCTAGACAAGAGAAGCTAGCACTTGAATCCATTCAGACAAATGAGAATTTGATCCTTAAGCCAGCCGACAAGGGTGGGGCCCTTGTTATTATGCATAAAAACAAATATAAGGAGGAGGTCCTCCGACAATTACAAGATACAGAGAATTATGCTAAATTGACGGCTGATCCCACGTTGAGGGTAAAAAGTAAAATCAGTAAGATAGTTGAGGAATCCTTAGCCTCTGACATTATTACAAACAAACAGGCTAAATTCCTGATTAAAGAACATCCGATTATACCGGTGTTCTATATATTACCCAAGATACATAAAAAACTTCTCGACCCTCCGGGTCGACCGATTGTCACAGGCACTGATTCAATGTTTCAACCGATTGCAATATTTTTGGATCAACTTATCAGACCTCTGTTAGGCTATTTAAGCTTGTATCTACAGGATACAACTGATTTTTTGTGCAAAATATCAGCGCTGGTAGTTCCTTCCAATAGCCAGCTAGTAACGATGGATATAGCTAGCCTATATACTTCGATTCCTCATGAGTTAGGAATCGATAGTATATTTTATTTCTTAGAAAAGGACAATCTGTATTCCCCCAGTGAAAGAAGGTTCATTAAGGATCTCTTTAAGATCATTCTTTATGAAAATTTCTTCTTATTTGAAGACACATTCTATGTCCAAAAACAAGGTACGGTAATGGGCTCAAATGTAACACCTACCTATGCGAACCTCTTTGTAGGAAAGTTCGAGGAGGATATGGTCTTCAGGGATGAAGGTTATAGGAAGTCCATATTGGGCTGGTATCGTTACATAGATGATATCTTCTTTGTTTGGACTGGCAGTGATGATGGTCTTACACAATTTGTGTCTAAACTCAATTCGGCTCATGGATCATTAAAATTTACCATGGAAGCAAGTAAGACCAAAGTAAGCTTTTTAGACACTATGATATCGATTGTAGACCACAAACTCAGAAGTGATTTATTCTCTAAGGAAACGGATAGGAATAACACTTTACGTTATGAAAGTTTCCATCCCCCCTCTCTGATTAAGAATCTCCCATTGGGCCAGCTGTTGCGGACTAAAAGGATTGTGGATGATCCAGTTATTTGCCTACAGAGATTGGATGAAATGTCCAAAAATTTTTTGGATAGAGGTTACCCAATGGAAATTCTCACAGAGAATATGAATAAAGTATTGAATATTGATAGGGCCAGACTGAGTAAAACTACTCGTGAATCTAAAAAATTTTCGGTGCCCTTTGTGAGCCATTTTGGATTACACAGTAAAGTCTTAAAAAGGATAATACTGCAACACTGGCACCTGTTGAGAGAGGATATACACGTGGGCAAGATTTTCAATGAGACTCCATTATTTTCCTTTAGGAGAAATAGAAACTTGAAAGATGAACTTATACGTGCTGATTGGGGTACCATGAGAAAACCCATTGAAATTGCTAAGAAAGGCTCCTTTTCTTGTATGAATTGTGCTCTTTGTCATTCTATGTTACAAGGGGATCATATTACCCATCCACTTTCGGGTAAAAGGATTCCAATCAATGGAAGGTTCTCCTGTAATTCTAAATATGTCATATATGTCATTAAGTGCCCGTGTGGCCTGGCATATGTAGGAGAGACCACCCAGACTGTCCGTGATAGGATACGTCAACACAAAGCAGCTATAGGTAAGGATGACGAAGACGCACCTGTGGCCCATCATTTTACTTGATTTGCACACAACAAGAGTCAGTTGCGGTTTCAAGTCATTGATGGGGTCCCCCCTTTGCGTAGAGGAGGGGACAGACAAAAAATATTATTTAGAAAAGAAGCACAGTGGATTAGACAATTAGATACCATGGTCCCCAAAGGCTTGAATAGAGATATTTCCTGGGGAAATTTAATTTGAGCTATAATGCTTTCATTTTCTAATTTGGTGAGTTTCTCTATTTTCATTCTTGTAGGTATTAATAGAATGTGTTCCTCTTCTAGGTATGGATAGTGAAGGAGAAGAAGAAGTGGATTCAAACACTGTCCCATTTGGATTTAAAGATTGAATAATTAATATATTCGATCTTTAGGATATACATACACAGTACCTTACGAGACGTTGTATAGGTCTGACATGGTCTTGTGACAATCAGATACTATACATGACTTTCAGTTCCCTGTACATAGAAATAGCCGGAAATCTGATAATTTTTTTATAAAAATATTACTGGCTGTTTCTTTATACTTTATGTGGATTAATTACCTCTGTGTGACTCATCTGTCAAATAAGATATGATTTCGTGAATCAACATAAAATAAGGTAAGAATAAATTCTTTTGAGACCCTTGGGAGACGTCTTCCTGTGTGGGGGATATATTTCAGTTAAATTACTGTTTAAACTTTATATAAGTTTACTTTCGAATTTGTATGAAGAGAGGGTATCCGGTATAGGGATCCCCTTAATTGAGTCGCCACATATGGCAGCAGATATAGTTTAGTTTACACTGGTAGTCTATGCTTAGAATACCAGTAGCGGGGAGTTCACTTATTAAGTTGCAATTCATGACAGATATCGTAGAATTAATCTTGAGTTTACATTGGTAGTTTTTGTATTGGTATTATGAGAAGTTATTAAGCTTTAGTACTCGTTTTATGTTTGTTTCCTTTATGTACACATTCGGTTATATATATAGGTTTTGTCTTGAAATATATCGTGCTTTGGCACTGAATGGCGGGTTTTACAGTATTTTGGTTCTTCAATAATCATAATGTTCATTGAGTTATATCTGGGAACTATTTGTGAGTCTGAGATACATTCGTTTTCAAACTAGGCAATGATAACAAATTCGTATGTGTATAGCGTGATGTCAGAGTGGAGGTGTGTATGCAATTACTCAATAGGGATACATACAATTCTATTTAAGTTGCACCTCCCCACCAATACCTGCAAATTCCTTGAGAAAGGGGCGGAGTCCCGAAACGCGCGTCGGAACGGTCAGACGCTACCACTGAGACCTGTCTATCCTGCTGTCCGAGCCACAGAAATTGTTTATGATATATGCTTACTCAATATGTGAGGTGAGACTAGAGTTCTGCATTGGAGGGTCCTAATAACCACACTGAAGATATACAGCGAGGACCGAGTCTCACGGTATCACCTGGAAAGTATACATACACTGAAGGAGGTAACACTGTTATCCATGTATTTTCTTTGATTCGAACAAGCCAAAGGCTACAAGCTGCCATGAGGGTATGAGATACTCGCAGCTTTTGTAGAAGCTAATTTGGGCCATATTGCATCCTCTTTTCAGTAAGGAACCACACATATGGTGTAGTATAGGATACCGTGAGTGAAGTTTTGAGAGAGTGTGTGTTTGGGCCGAAATTACGTTTACAGCTCCCCACTACACGTTATGTGGCCAGAAGCAGGGCAGGTTGGAGGGACATTTGAACCGTAACATTGACACAGCTACAAGATATGTCATTGAGGTCTCTGTAGGAATTACCTACTATGGATTACAAATGCTGTAACATGTTGTGTTTCCTGTGACTGTTCTAATATATTGGCAACAAGTTATTTGCTTATGATTTCAAGTGACCACACACTGTTACAGTTGGAGTACCCGCAACATAATGAGACATTCTTGTTCTATATAATGTTATAGAGTTACGGATCTAGCGGACACTCTTTGATGGTTCCAATATTAATAGAGTCCTAGTTTGGTGGTGTCTGTTCACACTCCCTGGGGACGCCCTGGGAGTGATAGTGAAGTTTTCACTTTTTGTATTATTATTATTTTTTGATTTTTACTTTTTATATTTTGTGCTGAATGTTGGATACGGATGTGTTTGGTGGATGGGGTATGTGTGGATCTGAATGAACTTACATCAGACGTTTCCCCTATGTTTGTTATAATTGCATAGTGTGAAAGATCACACTGGAACATATCCTTTGTTGAAGAATAAAAATTTCTTTATTCTAAGACTCATTGGCTGGGATTCTTGATTTTCTCATTATTATATAGTCTGGGACCGGACTTTATCCCGTGCCTGAGCATATTATCTAAAAATTGGGTGGTGCGGTCACATCATATTTCACATATATTTTCAAAGGGTTAATAACCATTGGGCCACTGATTTCACAATGAATATATACAGGGCAGATCCCCCTCCATGACATGCAATTATTTTTAGCCTGGCCCAATGGTATTTTGGGCACATAAATTGATGCCAACCCTGGCATAGGTGCTCTAATTCTCATTTTTGAATAAGTAACAGATATTCTCGAAGGGTTAATAACCATTGGGCCACTGATTTCACTATGAATATATACAGGGTAGATCCCCCTCCATGCCATGCAATGGTTTTTAGTCTGGCCCAATGGTGTTTTTGGCACATACATTGATGCCCACCCTGTCATAGGTGACATAATTCTCATTTTCGAATAAGTAACAGATATTTTCAAAGGGTTAATAACCATTGGGCCACTGATTTCACTATGAATATATACAGGGTAGATCCCCCTCCATGCCATGCAATTGTTTTTAGCCTGGCCCAATGGTGTTTTTGGCACAGAAATTGATGCCAACCCTGGCTTAGGTGACATAATTCGCATTTTTCAATAAGTATCAAATATTTTCAAAGTGTTAATAACCATTGGGCCACTGATTTCACTATAAATATATATAGGTTAGATCTCCCTCCATGAGATGCAATTGTTTTTAGCCTGGCCCAATGGTGTTTTGGGCACAGAAATTGGTGCCAACCCTGGCATAGGTGACACAATTCTCATTTTTGAATAAGTAGGAGATATTTTAAAAGGGTTAATAACCATTGGGCCACTGATTTCACTATGAATATATACAGGGTAGACCCCTCTCCATGCCATGTAATTGTTTTTAGCCTGGCCCAATGGTGTTTTTGGCACAGAAATTGATGCCAACCCTGGCATAGGTGACATAATTCTCATTTTTGAATAAGTAACAGATATTTTCAAAGGGTTAATAACCATTGGGCCACTGATTTCACTATAAATATATACAGGTTAGATCTCTCTCCGTGACATGCAATTGTTTTTAGCCTGGCCCAATGGTGTTTTGGGCACAGAAATTGATGCCCAACACTGGCATAGGTGACATAATTCTCATTTTTTAAATAAGTAACATATATTTGCAAAGGGTTAATAACCATTGGGCCACTGATTTCACTATGAATATATACAGGGTAGATCCCCTCCATGCCATGCAATTGCTTTTAGCCTGGCAGAATTGTGTTTTTGGCACAAAAATTGATGCCAGCCCTGGCATAGGTGACATAATTCTCATTTTCGAATAAGTAACATATATTTTCAAAGGGTTAATAACCATTGGGCCACTGATTTCACTATGAATATATACAGGGTAGATCCCCCTCCATGCCATGCAATTGTTTTTATCCTGGCCCAATGGAGTTTTGGCACAGAAATTGATGCCAACCTAAATTCTCTTTTTTGAATAAGTAACATATTTTTAAAGGGTTAATAACCATTGGGCCACTGATTTCACTATGAATATATACAGGGTAGATCCCCCTCCATGCCATGCAATTGTTTTTAGCCTGGCCCAATGGTGTTTTTGGCACAGAAATTGATGCCCACCCTGGCATAGGTGACATTATTCTCATTTTTTAATAAGTAACAGATATTTTCAAAGGGTTAACAACCATTGGGCCACTGATTTCACAATGAATATATACATGGCAGATCTCCCTCCATGACATGCAATTGTTTTTAGCCTGGCCCAATGGTGTTTTGGGCACAGAAATTGATGCCAACGCTGGCATATGTGCTCTAATTCTCATTTTTGAATAAGTAACAGATATTCTCGAAGGGTTGATAACCATTGGGCCACTGATTTCACTATGAATATATACAGGGTAGATCCCCCTCCATGCCATGCAATGGTTTTTAGCCTGGCCCAATAATGTTTTTGGCACATACATTGATGCCAACCCTGTCATAGGTGACATAATTCTCATTTTCGAATAAGTAACAGATATTTTCAAAGGGTTAATAACCATTGGGCCACTGATTTCACTATGAATATATACAGGGTAGATCCCCCTCCATGCCATGCAATTGTTTTTAGCCTGGCCCAATGGTGTTTTTGGCACAGAAATTGATGCCAACCCTGTAAACTGTAAACCCTTCGAAAATATCTGTTACTTATTCAAAAATGAGAATTATGTCACCTATGCCAGGGTTTGCATCAATTTATGTGCCAAAAACACCATTGGGCCAGGCTAAAAACAAATGCATGGCATGGAGTGGGATCTACCCTGTATATATTCATAGTGAAATCAGTGGCCCAATGGTTATTAACCCTTTGAAAATATCTGTTACTTATTCAAAAATGAGAATTATGTCACCTATGCCAGGGTGGGCATCAATTTCTGTGCCACAAGCACCATTGGGCCAGGCTAAAAACAATTGCATGTCATGGAGGGGGATCTACCCTGTATATATTCATAGTGAAATCAGTGGCCCAATGGTTATTAACCCTTTGAAAATATCTGTTACTTATTCATAATAGTGCCAACGTATGCCCTTTTTTCAAGTTTGTATATTCAATTGTTGTATAAAGGGATTCCACCTCTGTATAACTACATTATATGAATCATATTATATAAATAAAACCTATAGTTTTTATTTTAAAGTCAATTTTTAAAGTAGTCTGACAAAAAAAATGAGTAAGAAACCAACTTCCATGAATAAGAAACAGAATTTCACGAATAAGAAACAGCTTTAATAAGAAACCAACTTCCTTGTCGTTCACAATACAGCTAACGATACATCTTTTAGACTTCTACCAAATTGATAGGATTGGAACGTCCCAATAAACTGAGCTGTTCAGACAGGCAGAGGTAATGCAACAGGTGGGTAGGCCGTCACATTCTGAAGTTTGTATTTCATCAAGCGTTACTGACTTTGGCAGAAAATAAGGCAATCCATAAACAATGGCATTTATTTTCTATGTGTAGAAGAATATTTGCATTTAAGTTACCTATAAAGTTGTGTTTTTTAGGCACATAAGATTTTACCCATATTCTCATTTAATTTTCGACAACCGCTCCCTACAATGAATGAAACCCAACCTTGTTGTGTGCGTATCTTAGCGCAGGTTGTTGTTCCAGCAGACTATCTTCCGCGTGCGCTTAGCACGTGTCTCGGGGAGTGGCCGTAGTAGCTCTTGAGAGGGCAGTGAAAACAAGTTGCGGAACTCTGAAAAATGGCGGATGGTACTTGGCCGTCCGAATCCTTAACACGATGGGAAGGTAAGGAGAGAATTCGAAGTAATTTTTCACTACTTATTAGTAACGTTCTGCTGCGCCTGCCATCAATCAGCGCTGTGCAGGCAATGGCGCGCAATACCCTTCTTCTGACTGGCAGCTACTTGGTGGGACTCGCAGCACAGAGGCTTTAGTAGATAACATATTTCTCAATTTGACCAGGTGGCATTTGGGCATTTTTACAAAGCATTTAATAAAATAAACCATTAACTCACGTTGAACATTAGTTATGTGAGAGTGTGAGGAGTCTTCCTCTGTCTATTGGGACAGTTTGGTCTGGCTGCCATCAATGTCAAAATGCTGCTGAGTGTCTACTTGGTAGTACTAATGTTGAGTGTGTTGTAGTCTCTCTCTATCAAAATGTTCATAGACAACATTACAGACTCAACATTAGGTACCAAAAGCAAGCAATTATTCAGGTAATAAAATATTTGTTTTTCTATGATGTAAGTTTTTTTTTATTTTTATATTTATTATTTCCAATATTAAAAATATTTTTAAAATGGAGTGGAACAATATAATTTCTGTAATACAAGAAAGGAGGTGTGGGTGGAGCATATCTAGAGGCAGGACATGGTTGGGTGGAGCTTGACTGGGCCTGGGATTGTGAAGGGGACCCTTAACTCTTTTTTTTTTTGTTTTTTTTTTTGCATGGGCTCTCCCTAGGTAATTGGTCCTGTTTGGATAATACCTGTGCACTCATTTTTTTGGTGTGTTTATAGTTAAAGGGACACTAACCCCCCCCCCCAAAAAAAATAAAAAATAAATAAAATAAAATTGCAAAATGAACATTATAGAAATTAAAATCAATGTCCAAATATCTATCTTTTCCTTTTTTGTTGTCAGTTTTGAAGATTATTTTTAGTTTGAATATAAATTAGTTAGCCAGCCCTCCGCTATGGTGATTGTTACCTAGGTAGGGTAGCGGTAGCATGCACACTTTAAAGGGACATTAAACACTTTGAGATTGTAATATAAAATTATAAATTGTATATAATGAAACAACTCTGCAATATACTTTCATTATTTATTTTGTCCTCTTTGCCTGTAATTCCATTCTGAAATTGTGAGCTTTTGAGCTCCTGTTAGAAATGGAAGTGCAGAACACTGTTAAATCCAGCACAACCATTGGCTGCACACTCTAGTGACCTATTTATAACTGACCCTAATTGGCCACAGCAGAGAAGGTAACACAAGTTACAACATGGCAGCTCCCAGTGTATTATAGACACTAAAAGTTTACACTTATTTTGTCACTTTAAACAACTAATGAAACTTTAAAAAATACATCTACATGTTAGTCATGGACTAATCTTTTCTTTGAATGCATCATTCTATATAGCATGTATTTAGTGTTTAATGTCCCTTTAAGTGCCTGAGTGTCACAGCTGATGTCTGAAGCCAAGCACAGTGAAGCTATGCTTAGCTTCTGTTATCCTGCACTAGCGCAGATCTTGCAGATGACGTCATCACTAAGTTGCCACTCAAGTTGTGTAGCGATGGTGGTGCATAGAATCTGTTACACATATATGGATTTTTTTTTATAATAGTCTCATAAACCCTCACAAACTGCAGACATTGCTTCAAATGAAAAAAATTACTTCACAAGCAATGCTGCATTGTTTTTGATGTGACAGGCTCAATAATGCAACAAACATTAACCCCCCTTCAAATAAACTTTATTGCCACTTTACAATCTTTTTCCACTGAGCATGTTCTTCACCTTTGGAGACATTGTGCAAGTGCTCGGGAGCGCGCATAAGCCACTTGCATATGCTAACATAACATTAGCATAGTGGCTTCTATTGGAGGCATATGTAATTGATTTCTAAAGAGCTAGTGGGGAAGTCATCCAACAGTTAGAACTGATGGTTATGAAGGTGCCGGTAAGCTAAAAACAAGCAATATAATAAAAAAAAAAATGCTCATAATCGGTGCCTTTCATGCCAAGGAACTCTATTTCAAGCCACACCATTATTGCAAAACCTACAGTTTTATGGCCCTTTAATATTATTTGTGGCATGATATGTCTCTTTGTAACCTTCAGAGGGTTATTATTTAGGGCTTCTTCATCAAAGCATGTTTAAAGGGACATAATACTCCTATACTAAATCACTTGAAACTGACGCAGTATAACTGTAAAAAGCTGACAAGAAAATATCACCTGAGCATCTCTATGTAAAAAAGGAAGATATTTTACCTCACAATTTCCTCAGCTCAGCAGAGTAAGTTCTGTGTAAAAAGTTATAATTCAGCTGCAGGTAAACAAAAATAAAGAAATGAACAGCAGCCAATCCGCATCAGTAGTGCTGAGGTCATGAACTTTTACTGTGATCTCATGAGATTTGACTTAACTCTCATGAGATTTCATTGTAAACTTCCTTACACTGAATAGGGAAATAACATGAGTGCACGAGGCTTATCCCTTCGGCTGTCCCGGGACAGACATACTGATATACTGCTCAGGGGAATATTCAGTTAAATCTTATGGAATGACAGAGAGAGTCCAAGTAAATATGTGCAAAGAACAAGAAACAAATCTGTCCAATAGAGCTAATCTAAATTTAAAAATTAACTTTTATTAGAGGCATAATTAAAATTGGAATACACACACTTAAAAACACACCTAGGAACTTAATTATTCTAGTGAATACGTGAAAATATTATAATCCTGGGTCTAGCGGATATGTGGCACCAACAATGAGTTTAATATGTAATATCAAAACTCATATTATGCACTCACATTACATATACATCCGTAAATTTATTTTGTTAGTGAGGTATAATACTGCTGGTAAAAAAAATATATACTTTAATTCACTTGCTTATCGTTGTAATAATATTAGGGATTTGAGGTGGAATCCCAATTGATTAATATTACAGGTGAATCTCGAAATGAATATGACTTTACAGCTGGAGTGTAGCCTTAGAGAGGCTAGAGTTGTAAATTTGTAAACGACATTAACTTATGAGCTAATCTAGAGTTTATATGTACTCCTAGATTGAAAAAGCATATCACTAAGTACTATCTTTGCTGGTATAAGCAATACTCTTGAGGTGCCCTTGGTCATAAAAGACGTTAAATTGTTGCACTTATAATATCAAGAATGAATATAAGCTTGAGACCAATCAGCTGTAATATTATCAGTATTAGACCAAGATAGCGTAACACAAGTACATCCTATGCCACATTAAAACTGTAGTTGAGAGTGACAGTCAGTGATAATGTTATTACATATGATCCTGTGTTCTAAATATTGTTAACGATCTCATATGTCCTATATCTATTAGACATAGTTTCAGAGAAGATATACTTCCTATGGTAACTATCCTTTGATTGTGAGATGTAAGTTTATACTAAGTCTGGTATATCATTCGTACCCCATTCATAAAATTCCACAGGACTCATTCATACAAGTAATAGGGATAACCAATGGTATGGCTTGTACTTTATTGGTTAATATCCTGAGTGATCCAATGAGTTGGGTTTGTCAAAGAAGTGGGTTTGAAAACCAGTATTCGCTTACACACTATTTTACCACATGTTCCTTGTGGAATGATTTAACTTAATTTATGTAACTGGCTGTTAGTTAGAATAAGTTACTAATAATGCTGCACTTAAATAAATAAATCCCTTATATGAAAAACACTTTTAGTATCCGTGTTAATATTGGTATCAGTGGTGTTAGTAAGCTGACCACTATTGAACCCTCTTATCACTGACTCTGTGGACAAAATGGACCTGGTCTTCCCCTCAAATTGTATTGCTTGCAATCACTGGCAGACTCATAGTGTTTAGATACATCTGACTATATGAGCATACTGTGTATCATTTGCATACTAAATTGTATATCTTTAATTATCTAGTGGTAATATCCTGTTACGATTTAATTGCTATACAATAACCACTATTAGATAAGCTTGTCAATGGCTTCTGAGACCGTAATGCATAAAATTTGCATATCCAGTTACATATCCTAAATTACATAGCGGTATCGTAGAATTCAGATCTATCTGTTATGCAGGGTAAGATAGTATATATTGACTGATGTAACAAAGTAGTTATAGTATGCTATTATGATACCATGTACACAGAATATTTACCGTTGCTAATGAGTGCTATTTTATAATTACTCTAGCTTCTGCTTCAATACAATAACGGTGAGTCTCGTTTGAGAGCTACCGTGTTGTAGGTTAGACCGCAAGCTATGTATAGTCAGCTAAGTGAGTTTACTAATGGCATGTGCCGAGTATCTAAAACCAGTAAACTGTCAAAGTTGTAGTAAGCAGTAAATCAGTTAAACTGTCAGTATTGTAGTAAGCAATGGTACAATTGTGACTATGATTTGACTGCCGCTTAAGTTAAATATCAGTGAGTTATTGTGAAGCTGCCATGATAGTGGCTATGCTGCGGTTATCCGCATTCAGAAATCAGGGCTAAATGAATGTAACAATCTTTCTCCTTTTCTGTAAATGTGCATTAGATAGCACAGATTTTTAATAACATATCTCAATCCTCTCAACATCCTTATGCAACCGCCAGAATATTAAATATCAAAAGTATGCTATAAATTCATAACTATTAATCATCCATGTAGTTATGAATCGTCCTCCATAATTAATATACAGTTTCAATAAGAAATATAGGTTTCTTAACATCTAATATGCTGAGACCTTTACAACTTAAGATTCTAGTGGAGTACTTACTGGTCATAGTCCAATCTATATCTTTTGATCTCCCCAGGAGAAAATAAGGAATCCTTTTTCAATAAATATGTGTATCTATATAACTTGAAGATTAGGCACAAATCTTTCCCTTTTTTTTTTTAATTCACCTTCACTTGGATTCACACTCAGAATGTAATCACTTTATTTTTTCAAGTCCTCACTCACCATTTATTATTATCCAAAATATAATTTTCACTATTATATATTTTAACATACTTCACTTTCAATTTACACTCCCAATATGGGTCTTTTTATTTTTAAATAAAATTCACCTTTCCCAAATAGTTTCCATTAATATAAAGTAATTTATTTAGGCACAGTGTCAACACTACACTTAGATACTTATATCACTTGCAGCACTATTCACAATAGTTCATTAAAACTCAAAGGCACAGCATTCTCCTTCAATTTTCCCATTAAATATATTTGGGATGAACACATGTTATCACTAAAATATTTAGAACACAATTTATTGTAATAATTTTAATATTACAACTGCCTTAGGATACAATTGTGAATAATGTAAGGACTAAACAGTGTTAAATAATTTTATCTTCACATCTTTACATAATCATGCATATATACATCCAATATAGGCATATTCTAACCTAAGTTTCTCTAGATGTATAAGTTACGCAAGGATTGATCGCAATGCAACTATTGATCAGCAATGGAATAGTTAATGTTAAACGATGACCGTAACTGTAGGCAGATACTACACTCAGGCTGCTGAGGATTGGTTACTTTGAACAATGTCATCATAAGGAGGCGTGACTCAGACGCTTTATAAGTCCAGTATGTGATCGGCGCGCTCACTCTTTGAAAAAGCCGAAAGGCGAAACATGTCAGGGACGCTAGGGACGCTAGGGTACTGGTGATGAGCCCTTGGAGCTCATGTATTTTTAGTTTGCCCTAGGAACTTTTATCTTGTTAAATAGTTTACTGCAAAACTTTACCTAACTGGGTCGGGGAAAATTTAGATTTCTCGCTGGTGACTCTTCAGCTGAATGCTGATAACCGCAGCATAGCCACTATCATGGCAGCTTCACAATAACTCACTGATATTTAACTTAAGCGGCAGTCAAATCATAGTCACAATTGTACCATTGCTTACTACAATACTGACAGTTTAACTGATTTACTGCTTACTACAACTTTGACAGTTTACTGGTTTTAGATACTCGGCACATGCCATTAGTAAACTCAGCTGACTATACATAGCTTGCGGTCTAACCTACAACACGGTAGCTCTCAAACGAGACTCACCGTTATTGTATTGAAGCAGAAGCTAGAGTAATTATAAAATAGCACTCATTAGCAACGGTAAATATTCTGTGTACATGGTATCATAATAGCATACTATAACTACTTTGTTACATCAGTCAATATATACTATCTTACCCTGCATAACAGATAGATCTGAATTCTACGATACCGCTATGTAATTTAGGATATGTAACTGGATATGCAAATTTTATGCATTACGGTCTCAGAAGCCATTGACAAGCTTATCTAATAGTGGTTATTGTATAGCAATTAAATCGTAACAGGATATTACCACTAGATAATTAAAGATATACAATTTAGTATGCAAATGATACACAGTATGCTCATATAGTCAGATGTATCTAAACACTACGAGTCTGCCAGTGATTGCAAGCAATACAATTTGAGGGGAAGACCAGGTCCATTTTGTCCACAGAGTCAGTGATAAGAGGGTTCAATAGTGGTCAGCTTACTAACACCACTGATACCAATATTAACACGGATACTAAAAGTGTTTTTCATATAAGGGATTTATTTATTTAAGTGCAGCATTATTAGTAACTTATTCTAACTAACAGCCAGTTACATAAATTAAGTTAAATCATTCCACAAGGAACATGTGGTAAAATAGTGTGTAAGCGAATACTGGTTTTCAAACCCACTTCTTTGACAAACCCAACTCATTGGATCACTCAGGATATTAACCAATAAAGTACAAGCCATACCATTGGTTATCCCTATTACTTGTATGAATGAGTCCTGTGGAATTTTATGAATGGGGTACGAATGATATACCAGACTTAGTATAAACTTACATCTCACAATCAAAGGATAGTTACCATAGGAAGTATATCTTCTCTGAAACTATGTCTAATAGATATAGGACATATGAGATCGTTAACAATATTTAGAACACAGGATCATATGTAATAACATTATCACTGACTGTCACTCTCAACTACAGTTTTAATGTGGCATAGGATGTACTTGTGTTACGCTATCTTGGTCTAATACTGATAATATTACAGCTGATTGGTCTCAAGCTTATATTCATTCTTGATATTATAAGTGCAACAATTTAACGTCTTTTATGACCAAGGGCACCTCAAGAGTATTGCTTATACCAGCAAAGATAGTACTTAGTGATATGCTTTTTCAATCTAGGAGTACATATAAACTCTAGATTAGCTCATAAGTTAATGTCGTTTACAAATTTACAACTCTAGCCTCTCTAAGGCTACACTCCAGCTGTAAAGTCATATTCATTTCGAGATTCACCTGTAATATTAATCAATTGGGATTCCACCTCAAATCCCTAATATTATTACAACAATAAGCAAGTGAATTAAAGTATATATATTTTTTTTACCAGCAGTATTATACCTCACTAACAAAATAAATTTACGGATGTATATGTAATGTGAGTGCATAATATGAGTTTTGATATTACATATTAAACTCATTGTTGGTGCCACATATCCGCTAGACCCAGGATTATAATATTTTCACGTATTCACTAGAATAATTAAGTTCCTAGGTGTGTTTTTAAGTGTGTGTATTCCAATTTTAATTATGCCTCTAATAAAAGTTAATTTTTAAATTTAGATTAGCTCTATTGGACAGATTTGTTTCTTGTTCTTTGCACATATTTACTTGGACTCTCTCTGTCATTCCATAAGATTTAACTGAATATTCCCCTGAGTGCTATATATGAAGTCTTTCTAGCTAAGGCTCATCTAGCCTATCTTGCAGTTTGTTAATACAATTTCCAACTACATAGCACCATTTTTCTTTAACTATATAAATGTGAGTAATTTCACATAAGTTACTTATGAATATAGGGGATATCTAAATTTGAGGTGAAGTAGTGCCATTGGTAATTTTCTATCTCGCTTTCCATACTGATATACTGCTTAGAAGTCCTTTACAATGGGATGTGGCTACTGAGGAACTTTTGAGGTAAAAAATCTTTCTTTTTTACATAGAGATGCTCAGGTGATATTTTCTAGTCCGCTTTTTTACAGCTATACTGCATCACTTTCAAGTGTTTAAACATTTAGGTATTATGGCCCTTTAAGCGGTCAATAAAGTTGAATAAAGTGTTCTGTAAAAAATTATCTTTCACTTACTGCCAAAGAAAAAAGAAAGAAATGAACAGCAGCCAATCGGCATCAGCAGTGCTGAGGTCATGAACTGTTTTACTGTGATCTCATGAGATTTCATAGTTAAAGAGAAGGTAAAGTTAGCTCTATTGTATTGAGTACATGTTAAAATAATCCCAAAATGAATGCTAGTTTCATTCATCATTTTTTTTAATTAAGCATATAAACTCACTTATCTCTGTTTTTGCATTTAATTTTCAGCACTTTCAAAACAACCCGTTTTTTTTTTTCCTTGCCGGTCACGTTCTTGAAAAAGCCAATTGAAAACCTAGCCGTTAGGCGGCCGTCATTTGACGTCATTGCTTTAGTTGACTATTTGCGCATGCGTTGCCATTAATTCCTCCCTTATTAGAGAAGCTCGCTCCCGTTTGGCGCTGCTATTTCTTCTTTATTACCAACGATTAGAGTAACGCATGCGCATAGGTAATTGTCGGCAAAATGTGCGCATGCGCAATTAGTTACGCAAGAACGCTCTTTTGAGATACGTATAGAGCGGGTGGGACCGCTCTATACGTAAGAGTGTCAAAAACCAGGAAATGGATGGTGGGAGGAGTAAATACTGACACAGTAAGTAAATATAAATCTTTGTAATAAAAAAATACATATTGAAATGCTTGAAAAAAGTTAGCGATCACACTATTTAGGATCTAAGTAATATAATTAGGCTGAAAAAACGTCCATACTTTACCTTCACTTTAACTTCCTTAACCCCTTAACGACCAACGACGTATGGGGTACGTCCTGCAAAAAAATGCAGTTAACGACCAAGGCCGTACCCCATACGTCGTTGGTCTTTGAAAGCAGTGGAAGCGATCCTGATCACTTCCAGCTGCTTTCATGTTATTGCAGTGATGCCTCGATATTGAGGCATCCTGCAATAACTGTTTTTAGCCATCCGATGCAGAGAGAGCCACTCTGTGGCCCTCTCAGCATCGGCCATCAATGGCTGTTATCGTTGATGGGTGGGTGATCATCTGTAGAGGAGGGGGGAGGTATCGCGTGCACGGGGCGTGCGTGCACGTGAGATAACTACAAACAGCATAAATATGCTGTAGATGTGAGGGTGGGAGAGAGGATTGGGGAGGGTGGGATTTTAAAATTAAGGGATCTGGGAGAGGGTGGGGGTTGGATGTTGAGGGGGGCAGCTACACTACAGAAATAAAGCAATACTTTAATTTTAATAAAATAAAAATACCTTTTATTTCAAACTGGGTACTGGCAGACAGCTGCCAGTACCCAATATGGCGCACAATAAGGCAGGGGGGGGGGGTTAAAGAGCTGTTGGGGGGGGGGGGAATCTGGGAAGTTGGGGGCTAAGGGGGGGGTCCTACACAGCAGAATAATTTAAAAACAAAAAACCCAAACCCCCCCCCCCCCCAAAAAAAAACAACTTATTTTAGTACTGGCAGACTTTCTGCCAGTACTTAAGATGGCGGGACAATTGTGGGGTGGGGGAGGGAATAGAGCTGTTTGGGAGGGATCAGGGGGTGGGATGGGTCAGGTGGGAGGCTGATCTCTACACTAAAGCTAAAATTAATCCTGCAAGTTCCCTACAAGCTACCTAATTAACCTCTTCACTGCTAGAAATAATATACGTGTGATGCGCAGCGGCATTTAACGGCCTTCTAATTACCAAAAAGCAACGCCAAAGCCATATATGTCTGCTATTTCTGAACAAAGGGGATCCCAGAGAAGTATTTACAACCATTTGTGCCATAATTGTACAAGCTGTTTGTAAATAATTTCAGTGAGAAACCTAAAATTGTGAAAAATGTAAAGTTTTTTTTTTTTTAATTTGATCGCATTTGGCGGTGAAATGGTGGCATGAAACATACCAAAATGGGCCTAAATCAATACTTGTGGTTGTCTACTACACTACAGCTAAAACTAAAACTAACCCTACAAGCTCCCTTCACTGCTGCGCATAATACACGTGTGGTGCGCAGTGGCATTTAGCGGCCTTCTAATTACCAAAAAGCAACGCCAAAGCCATATATGTCTGCTATTTCTGAACAAAGGGGATACCAGAGAAGCATTTACAACCATTTGTGCCATAATTGCACAAGCTGTTTGTAAATAATTTTAGTGAGAAACCTAAAGTTTGTGAAAACGTGAACATTTTTTTTTTTTATTTGATCGCATTTGGCGGTGAAATGGTGGCATGAAATATACCAAAATGGGCCTAGATCAATACCTTGGGATGTCTTCTAAAAAAATATATATATACATGTCAAGGGATATTTAGGGATTCCTGAAAGATATTCGTGTCCCAATGTAACTAGT